>NC_142952.1:9696850-9759350 GCF_046866305.1 Octopus bimaculoides
AGAAATACGATGAATGGAAGAAGTCATATTACTTATCTTTCAAGTAAGCTACGCCACAAAATGACCAAGAGAAGTTTAATATTTTAGATGATTTAGAACAGCGTTTCTCAATCTTTTTTTTTTTTTATCTATGGACTCCTTTGATTACCCAAATTTTCCCAGATTTTTTAATTTATGAGATAATATAATTTGTTGATCGTAATCAAAATTCAGAGTTGCACCAATACACCAAAATTGAAAGCAATCTGAGCAAAATTAAAGGAAGAGGGGGGGGGGGTTCATTTTGTGAATGAAACTAACTAGATCCTATTTATAAGTTGCAAGGAGAAATCTCTCAAATTGACAACTCTCTTACCCTCTTTGTCACCATGAATGTATATCTATTTCTCTCTCTCTCTGTATATTATCTCTCATGCATTTTCATTTTGTTTAAAACTTTGTCTCCTAATATTTATTTCCATTTTATCACAACTATCACGTTCAGAGTTTTTCTTTTATTTTACGCTTTTTTCCATGGTAAACTTTTTCCCGCTCTCTCTATATATACTACCATACACTTGCTTTAAAAACACATAGCTCACACTGTGTGTGTGTGTGTGCATGCATGTGGGTACAGAATTTCATTTGGGCAACAGGGTGATTTTAAAAAAATGGTACGTAAAAAGTAATTTATTTTAATAGCATACTTTTCTGTTAAAAAATGTATTTTTCTTTCACAAACACGCACACGCGTTCGCTTGATGCGGGGGGTGGGGGATTAAAAATTTAAATTACAAAATTCTTGTTGTTGCTTACATCCCAGCAACAGACCACCTACCACATCATCACTCCGTAAAATATGTTTATGGGGAGAAAGATATTAAAAAGACATTAGTGGCTGTGTGATAAGTAGCTTGCTTACGAACCATATGGTTCTGGGTTCATTCCCATTGCGTGGCACCTTGGGCAAGTGTCTTCTACTATAGCCTCGGGCCGACCAAAGCCTTGTGAGTGGATTTGGTAGACGGAAATTGAAAGAAGCCTGTCGTATATATATATATATATATATATATATATATATATGTATGTGTTTGTCCCCCGATGCTGGCGTGTTTACGTCCCCATAACTTAGCGGTTCGGCAAAAGAGACCGATAGAATAAGTACTAGGCTTACAAAGTATAAGTCCTGGGGTCGTTTTGCTCGACTAAAGGCGGTGCTCCAGCATGGCCGCAGTCAAATGACTGAAAGAAGTAAAAGAGTAAAAGAAAAAGAGTACATGCTATAATGGCAAAGAAACGAGGAAGGTACCAGGTGATCGTGGGATGTACCAGAAACAGCTAAATCTCCTTTAAATCACACCCCGTTTCGACTGGAACTTATTTTGAAATTACAAATTGCAAATTCCAGTTGTTGTATCATGAAACCATGATTAAAAATGATTTCGAAAAAAAAAAAAAAAAAAAAAGCTGAAGTTTTAGAATTTACGGGGGAGCGAGGTTAATGAAAAAAAAATTTTTTAATACACTATTGTTTTTAAATTGTTTCATTTTATGTTTGAAGATAAAGGAAGTAGGGATTATAGTGATAATCGCCGATTTCGAAAAAAAACTTAAAATTTAAGAAATTGAGGTGGGGGGAAATAAAAATTTTGAAAATGTGATTTTTGGCCCAAATCGGGCATAACTACTGATTTCTGCCCCACCGACTTTGGATAATGCAGAAAAATGGGTAATTTTTCAGATTAACACCCGCACGATTTTCACTAGGGTGTTAGGGTGAGGGTTAGGGTTACGGTTAGGGTTTAGGGTTACGGTTAGGGTTTTAGGGAATTCCGTCCCTAACCCTAACCGTAACCCTAACCCTAAAAATAACCCTGACCCTAAAACCCTAACACCCTAGTGAAGATCGTGCGGGTGTTAATCTGAAAATTTACCGAAAAATGGATATTTTTTAATGGAATTTTTTTACGAATATGTGTTACATCATGTAGATTCCGAATATACAAATTTATTTTGTGTGTGTGTGTGTGTGTGTGCGTATGTGTTTCGGAAAATCCACCGGAGTCCACTTCAATATGGACGACTTGTTCCGAAACACATCCGACTGGGGAGCGGTTCTCAAAAATAACCCTCAATTGTTTTCTCCCCAAATTCCTATGTCTTCGGAATCTACATAGTCCAAGGTATATTTGTAGAGAATTTCATTAAAAAAAATATCTATTATCTTGAAAGTTAAGACGAATTGAATTTTCCAAAATCCCCCCCCCCCCCTAAAACACTTCCCCCTATTTTGTATATTCGGAATCTACATGATATAAAACATATTCGTAGAAAATTTCATTAAAAAATATCAATTTTTCTAAAAGTTATAATCATCCAAAATCGATAGTGGTGGTGGGGGAGGCAGAAATCTGTAGTTATGCCCCAAATCGTATTTTCCTATATCGAAAACATAGAAATCCCCCCAAAATTTTTGAAAGAAAAAAAAAAACCCACCGAAAATGGGTGGTGTACATGTCCTTTACCTTCGCTCTTATTATATCGGTTCTTTTGCCGAACCGCTAGATTACGGGAAGGTAAACACACCAACATCGGTTGTCAAGCGAACACGGAGTACGCGTGGGAATTAACGAAAGTATGTGGAAAATCTGGACTGCGAGTGGTGGGTAAAGAATATAGACACCAGCACAATGCCGGAACACATAAGATATGTGGATATTCTAAAAAAAGCACAATGTAGACATTAAAAAAAAAAAAGGTGATTAAATAATTGTTATATATATAAAGATGACCATATATATATATATATATATATATATATATATATATATATATATATATATATATATATATATATATATAAAGATCGCCATATATATATATATATAAAGATCGCCATATATATATATATATATATAAAGATCGCCATATATATATATATATATATATATATATATATATATAAAGATCGCCATATATATATATATATATATATATATATATATATATATATATATATATATATATATATAAAGATCGCCATATATATCTATATATATATATATAAAGATCGCCATATATATCTATATATATATATATAAAGATCGCCATATATATCTATCTATATATATATATATAAAGATCGCCATATATATCTATCTATATATATATATATAAAGATCGCCATATATATCTATATATATATATATATAAAGATCGCCATATATATCTATATATATATATATATAAAGATCGCCATATATATCTATATATATATATAAAGATCGCTATATATATATATATATATATATATATATATATATATATATATATATATATATATATATATATATATATATATATAAAGATCGCTATATATATATATATATATATAATACAAAGAATATATATACATGTATACACACATATATGTACATACTTACATCTACATGTGTATATACATGCATATCAGGGTACAGGACGTTAGAACAATAAACTACAGACAACGGAACGAACACATAGGAAAACGGAAAGCCCCTTGGAATATCCCTTCATCAGCTGTCTCTATTCTATCTAGACGTTTCAGATCGCTATATATATATATATATATATATATATATATATATATATATAAAGATCGCTATATATATATATATATATATATATATATATAAAGATCGCTATATATATATATATATATATATCTAAAGATCGCTATATATATATATATATATATATATATCTAAAGATCGCTATATATATATATATATATATATATCTAAAGATCGCTATATATATATATATATATATATATATATATATATATATATCTAAAGATCGCTATATATATCTATATATCTATATATCTAAAGATCGCTATATATATATATATATATATATATATATATCTAAAGATCGCTATATATATATATATATATATATATCTAAAGATCGCTATATATATATATATATATATATATATAATTATATGTATTTCTTCTATCTTAATGAATAAAAATTCTTCGGATAGACTAAATGGGTTAATAGAAACCAATGTAGCAAAGAACACAAAATAACTGTGGTGTAGTTCCTGTTTTTAAGGCAGGAACTCCTTGAAATTTTGGGTATTTGAGTATATTTAAAAATTTAAGGAATGGAGAAAACGCATGTTATAATTGCATACTTTATTCCTACAAAGTATGCAATTATAACATGCGTTTTCTCCATTCCTTAAATTTATATATATATATATATATATATATATATATATATAAAGATCGCCATATATATATATATATATATATATATATATATATATATATATATATATATATAAAGATCGCCATATATATATATATATATATATATATATATATATAAAGATCGCCATATATATCTATATATATATATATAAAGATCGCCATATATATCTATATATATATATATAAAGATCGCCATATATATCTATCTATATATATATATATAAAGATCGCCATATATATCTATCTATATATATATATATAAAAAGATCGCCATATATATCTATATATATATATATAAAGATCGCCATATATATCTATATATATATATATATAAAGATCGCCATATATATCTATATATATATATAAAGATCGCTATATATATATATATATATATATATATATATATATATATATATATATATATATAAAGATCGCTATATATATATATATATATATATATATATATATAAAGATCGCTATATATATATATATATATATATATATATAAAGATCGCTATATATATATATATATATATATATATATATATATATAAAGATCGCTATATATATATATATATATATATATATATATATAAAGATCGCTATATATATATATATATATATATATCTAAAGATCGCTATATATATATATATATATATATATCTAAAGATCGCTATATATATATATATATATATATATCTAAAGATCGCTATATATATATATATATATATATATATATATCTAAAGATCGCTATATATATATATATATCTATATATCTAAAGATCGCTATATATATATATATATATATATATATATATATATCTAAAGATCGCTATATATATATATATATATATATATCTAAAGATCGCTATATATATATATATATATATATAATTATATGTATTTCTTCTATCTTAATGAATAAAAATTCTTCGGATAGACTAAATGGGTTAATAGAAACCAATGTAGCAAAGAACACAAAATAACTGTGGTGTAGTTCCTGTTTTTAAGGCAGGAACTCCTTGAAATTTTGGGTATTTGAGTATATTTAAAAATTTAAGGAATGGAGAAAACGCATGTTATAATTGCATACTTTATTCCTACAAAGTATGCAATTATAACATGCGTTTTCTCCATTCCTTAAATTTATATATATATATATATATATATATATATATATAAAGATCGCCATATATATATATATATATATATATATAAAGATCGCCATATATATATATATATATATATATATATATATAAAGATCGCCATATATATATATATATATATATATATATATATATAAAGATCGCCATATATATATATATATATATATATATATATATATATAAATAAAGATCGCCATATATATATATATATATATATATATATATATACACGATAGCCTTGGTTGGTGCGAGGCTATAGCAGAAGACACTTGCCAAGGCACTACGCAGTGGGAGTGAACCCAGAACCATGTGGTTTGGAAGCAAGCTTCTTAACACACAACCTATAGTGCCATTTAAATTGAAATTGTATGACATACAACAACCACTATTCCGAACTCAATGTGAATCGTAACAGACAAGAGAACTGCGAAAAACGTCGACTCTCGATTTTCGTTTACACGCATACGTGCGCGCCCACACAGAACTGTCAATCTACTGAATTTTTTCTCGAACAGACTATTGTAGTTTAAACACACACATACATTCCGAATAAAACGAATAATTTTACCTGAGTTAGGACAATAGCAGTAATTGCTAGTCCAATCGAAACAATGAGACCCAAAATAACGCAAATATATCGATGCCACCGGCGTTTACGTTTCCCTGGTTGTTCCGGGTCGAGTACGGTTGTTTCCTGGGCAATCAAAGCATTAATTTCTTTATCGTCATCAGTTGTTTCATACTTCTTCTTTGGAGGCATATCTAACGAAGTCAGTGATGTAAGGCGGCAAGCTGTCTTTGTGTTCTGAGTTCAAATTCCGCCGAAGTCGACTTTGCCTTTCATCCTTTCGGGTCGATAAATTAAGTACCAGTTGCATACTGGGTCGATCTAATCGACTGGCCTCCTCCCCCAAAATTTCGGACTTTGTGCCTAGAGTAGAAAATAATATATTCGGTGTTGTTTTATTACTAGGTTAGTACAGAACAAGCAGTTGTATGATTTGACCAACCATGAACATCCCGTCCGATTATATATCAATAACTACATTATCCACTTTAGAATGTTATTTAAGAGATTTGACTGATGTTTCTGGCAGATTGAGCGACCACATAAAGGTTATAAACATGTATGTTTGTATGTATGTGTGTGTGCATGTTGGCAGACTTTCAGAATAGCTGTTACGTATAAACCGGTTCTTCTTCTTCTTCTTTTTAGTGTTTTCCCCACATATGATGGTAATTCACATTTCACTCACATATTAATGAAAGCGAATCAAATAAGAATACTGGACATAAAATATATTGGCGCTAATTAGCTGTATTCTCTCTACTAAAGGTACAAGCTCTGAAATTTTGGGTAGCGGGTATTAGTCGAATATAGTGACCCTAGTGATCAATTTGTATTTATTTTATCGACCCTTATATGATGAAAAGCAAAGTCGACCTCGGCGGAATTTGGACTCAGAACGTAATGTTGGAAGAAATGCCAATGATCATTTTGTGTATTCTATTGTTCGACCTGTTGCATCATTTAAGTTTCATTCTTCTGGGAGTCAGTAAAACGTAGTTATCAAATAATGAGATCACTAGCGTAGCTAGGGGATAGATTGTAGGGGCGGCACTTTTGGGTCTGCTGTAGGCAATGTGTGTTTTTTGTGGGTTCCGGCAAATCCCTACCTTCAAAATATTCAGACGGGCTCTATCTACGAAGCCTTTCTGTAGAGGAAGGCGAATTCAGTCTTCGCTGCTGCACTCGCATAAGATTATAGGTTACGGCGACCCAGAGATCCTTACTAATAATACAGAAGGGTTTCCAACATTGCGATAGCTTTAGATAGCATCAAGAAAGGAGCCTGCAATACTTTAAAGTAGTTTCTGTGCTGGGCAGATCACAATATCATAGCTAAGGGGAGAGGACGGCACTAGCGTAGGTAGAGTGTGTGCCGCCTGGGACGGCCCTTCCGTTTGCCGTTCACTGATCCCACGGGCGGACCGCTCCTACTACCCCCCCCCCAGCTACACTAGTGCTTGACACTGCTGTATTAGTCTGTTTCTACTGTGGTGGACCCGGAGTGGGGCAAACGCAAGGGCTGCCCCAGCGGCACATACCCTAGTTACGCTACTGACAAAACGTGTTATATTTGGTTCACCTCATCGTTTCTCTCTACCTTTTTGGTAAACTTGTCGAATCTGCTCATAAACAATGCCCTCCTATACAAATCGGAATGGACTACATAGAAACTACATGCTGGACACTACGAAAGTGTACAAAAATTCTAAAGTATGGTGTTTTATTGCTTATAATTAAGCCAATTAAGTAATTTTGATTGGTTTAGCAATCACAAGTTCCTTCGTTGGCTCATAAAACATGATATATGCACTATACTCGTGGAATCACCGAATGTCAACAATTCTAATATATCCTGTTTTATGTGCGTAAAAATATTTCGTTCTCTTTCCGGTCCACATTTTTTAAAAACAAAATTCACTCCCGTCTATTGAAAAGTTCATTGACTTATGCCTACATTTTATTCATTCTTCTTAAAGAATACACTAAATAATTATTTCTGATATTTTTTATACGCTAAACATATGAAAATATTATCAATAAAGGCACCTTCTTAGTATTTTAATAAAGTATTGATCATGATCCGTCAAACCAATTCCTACTTTTTGATGTTACCTAAAAGTCGCGCGAAAACTAAAAAAAAAAATGTCCGTGTCTGATTAGATTCAAAGTTTAGTTTTAGCATAATATGGATACAAGTGACAGAAAAAGACTTGAGAGTAAGACGAATTATTTTATATTTGCGATGCATCTACTTACAGTGGTCTATCTATTGAGTAACTATCTTCTATACAAGTATATATCTATATATAACAACAATAACATTGTCCTTCATAGGAATGCCACGTTCTGTTGTTCATATAAACATTATATATATATTTATATATATATATATATATATATATATATATATATATATATATATATATATATATATATATATCTTTTTCAGAAATACGATACATTGACGATATATATGTGAGTCTGTGTATAGATAGATAGATAGATATACACTTCTGCTCTATAACTTAGTGTGCTTCGCTTTTGGATTTATGATTTACTGATTTATGATTTATCCTATACAAGTATATATATATATATATATATATATATAAACAGATCATTTGTTCGTATATTTTCTGACGCACTGAGAGAGAACCATTTATATATCTACATTTATTAGGTGTCAATTATGTTCGTGTTATATATGTGCGAGTGTATGTGTATATTGGCATAACTACAGATTGGTGTCTCACTCGAACTGTTCTTCATAAATAACTTTTTGAAAAGCCCTTCAAATTTTTATTGTGTACAGAGATACCTTTTGGAAGGTGTAGATTGCAATTATGGGCATACCTGCACGATTGTGTCTCTTTCCAACTTTGTTTCCTCATAACTTTCAGAAAAGTTAGTACTTTTTTTTTCTAAAATTTTCGGTGAACATCGGAAATGTTAAAAAAAAGATGCTCCAGATTATTTCCAAGGGCAGTGTGGAAAAAAATCTGAAAAAGCTCTGTCAAAACGGAGAAATTCCAACTTGTTAGTGATTCCTAACTCCGACTTCCGGCAAGTTTTATACAAATACCTTTTCTGTAAGGTATGTGTATAAAATGGTGTAAGTTACAATTATATTGAAGTTTAATTTGACAAAAAAAAAAAAAAAAAAAAAAAGAATTATCGCACAAATATTGACACACCACATGTATATCAACAACATATTGACACCACATGTATATCAACAACATATTGACACCATATGTATATCAACAAATTGGAACTTGAAACTTTGAGACGAAATATGTATTCTGTATCAGTTACGTACGTGTGTGCACCTACCCACCCATTTTTTTCTCTTTCACATTTAATTCTGATGTAAATTGTAATCAAAGATAAAAATTATGAGAAAACAAAATCAGTGGAGAGTGGGCACCAAACTGTATTTATATCTTGTATTACTATTGTATTATTTTTTTTTGAAAGTTAACGTTGGTTATATTCAAACTTTCCATAATTTGAATAAGTTTTTCTTATTCAGGAAAAATTTTCGTTATTTTTGGTTGCATTTTGGGGTACTACTAAAGCAGCGCGTCCGCGATAGCTAGTCGCGAGTGGTCGATCCTAACCCTAACCCTGTTCCTAACCCTAACCCTAAACACGTATTCATTTGCACACGCGGGTTAGGGATAGAGTTAGGGACAGGGATAGGATCGACCACTCAAGACTAGCTAGCGCGTTCGGGTCCGCGCTGCTTTAGTAGTACTCATTTTGGTTATTTTTGGCTGCTCACCTCTGTATGGACTGCGGGTAATTTTAAATGCAGGAAAGGTGGTTTAAAAACAAAATTTCACCCGTCGTATTATTTTTAGCTTTTTGGTATTTCCGTACTTATGTCCTACAAACTCTTTCTTGCACGATAAAACTTTAAAAAAATTTCATTGTCTCAACCCACCCCCATTATCTTCTTTTTAAGTTTGTCCTAAATTACCCCATTTTGTTTATCCGAATGACACCTTAATTTTATTTGTCCTTAATTAATTATATACCTCCATCCTTTAAAGTTTATCGTAAATAATTATTTTGTTTATCAGAAAAATACCCAATTTATGACTTCCAAATGATCGCTTGGTTGTATCGTTAGTGAAGCTGCTTGCTTGTTTGCAACCAATATTTGCTTCCTGTAATTTACCATCGTTGCTTTATGATATCAAACAGTAATTCCACCGCGACGGAATTCCCCAAAGATAATTGCCTCCACCGTCTGTAAGGAAAAATATGACTCATATGGGGAAATAATTGCATTTAGTGGAAAGTTTCAAGTGCTTGAAAAAGAAACCTTTATAGGAAGTCGCCTGACATGCAAGAAATAGCAGTCACATCTCAATCAAATAACATCCCGCCATCTTAAACTGAAGGAATAATAAACTGCATAATGTAGTCGGGGATGGACACTGTGTCTGAATAAAAAAAGTACGATCATAGTTCTGTTTGGTGGAATCTGACCTGGCTAAGCAGCAACATTGAGTCTCATTGAATATAGAGCCGCACAACACAGAATGAAACATAATCGCGTTCGTTCAACCTGCTTCAAATAACGACCAAATCGTCCTCACATTACACATTACTCATCATCATCATCATCATCGTTTAACGTCCGCTTTCCATGCTAGCATGGGTTGGACGATTTGACTGAGGACTGGTGGACCAGGAGGCGATTTGGCAGAGTCTGATTTGACAGAGTTTCTACAGCTGGATGCCCTTCCTAACGCCAACCACTCTGAGAGTGTAGTGGGTGCTTTTACGTGCCACCGGCACAAAGGCCAGTCAGGCGCTACTGACTTAAACAAAAGGAATATATATCAAATGCAAAGACGAGATGGTCACACTGGAACGCCTTTGATCAGTGTTCTGTTGGATTAGTTTGATCTGGGGCTTACCATAAATAACGAAATGAAATGACAATTAACGAGACTGTCTGTAAAACAGTCCCTGTAATTCTGTCATTGTCGATAATTTTGTGTCCTGCAGATGAGCATCTTATGGCATGTATGTTAGGTGTTTATCTTTCAGACTAAGTCATTCCCTGCTCAAGCAGATCTTTGGTTAAACTGGTTTCAACTGTGGTTGTGGATATCTTACCCTTTGATATAGTGCACCTAGGTCTACTGGTCTTGAAGCATGCTGGAGGGGTATGAGCACAGCTCCCTTTATCTTGAACCAATCAATAGGAAAACAAATAAAACAAAAAATATTTAGGTCATAAAAATTTAGAAACCTTGAAACAGTATCATCATCATCATCGTCGTTGTTTAACGTCCGCTTTCCATGCTAGCATGGGTTGGACGGTTTGACTGAGAACTGGCAAGATTTCTACAGCTGGATGCTCTTCCTAACGCCAACCACCCATAAGAGTGTTGTGAGTTCTTTTTACACACCACTGGCATCAGTAACGCTTGAATGGTGCTTTTTATGTTCCACCATTATAGGTGCCAGTCAGGCAGCACTGGCATCGGCCACAACTATGATTTCACTTGGTTCAACAGGTCTTCACAAGCACAACATATTGTCCCAACAATTGAAGGGTACTTTAAAAACAACATGAAATATTTCATTTATAACTGTTAAAGCTATGAGTAGTAGCATGTAAATATTGGGTTAAAAATCCTTTTGGGCAGAAAAAATTAGTGAATGCTGTTTTCATTTTAAGCATGGCAGAATATGGTTTGCAGGAGAATTGGCTGCTATTTCTTGCTACTTAAGCAATCACATTGAGGTTTCCTCATTGGCTCAATGTATAGTAATGGTTTCAAATTTTGGCATAAGGTTAGCAGTCTCAGTGCTGTGGATCTGTTGATTACACAGACTCCAGTACTCAACTGGTACTTAATCGACTCCGAAAGGATGAAAGGCAAACTCAACCTTGGTGGAATTTGAACTCAGAACATAAAGACAGATGACATGCCATGAAGCATTTTGTCTGGTATGCTAATGATTCTGCCAGCTTGATCTCTTTCTCAACTTCAGACCTAATCTCTACTAAACCATAACTTTTCAATCCCTGTCAGTTCCTCCAAATACTGCTTCATTGCCACCCCCTTCCGCTCCACAACTCCTGCTACACTCTCCCCCCCCACTCTTTGGTACATCAAGTCAGCTGATTAGTTAAAAGTTGCTTGTCTTATGCCAGTTAGCCCCTGGCTATATATGTAGTTCACTGCAAACCCATCAAAAACGGTTGGTGTTGTAGGGTGATTGAAACTATCCTTAATGGGGTTAACTTATTGTTGTGAAGTTATTCAGCCAAAAAAAAAAAGTCTTACAATACTTAGAGTTTCCCCACTACATCTTCAATAAAGAATATAGGATGGCATTTCCCAGCAATGTAACCCCTGTAAAATTCTTACCTGAATCATGAAAGGAAAAATTGTGATCCTGCTGCACTCCGCTTCACCAAACTGCAGACAATCCTTCTAATTCCTTACTAAAAGGATTTCTGTCAGCTTTGCAGAATCCTCTTTTGATCTTCTCCATAACAATGATGGTTCTATGAATAGTACCCCAGCAGAGAAAGCCTCTATCTTTGCTGCTTTCTTTGCAGCTAGTGCCACTCGGCATGCCCTTAGCAAATCTCCAAATCTATTCAGGTCCACTAATTTGCGTATACATCACTAAGTGTAAAAGTACCTTTGGTTGCTTCAAACCAGCCATGCTATTGGCATCTGACAATATCCTACTCATTATCCTCACACACACTGTCCACTCTGCAATGAAAATGAAGAACTTGGTGGCTGCTTTGCAAGCATTATTCAACTCAGTTGATAAGTTACTATTGTA
The DNA here is from genome assembly GCF_046866305.1 of Octopus bimaculoides. Classification (NCBI taxonomy): domain Eukaryota; kingdom Metazoa; phylum Mollusca; class Cephalopoda; order Octopoda; family Octopodidae; genus Octopus; species Octopus bimaculoides. Next base: position 9,709,660 of record NC_142952.1, read on the forward strand.
TGTGGGACAAACACAGACATAAAAACATATATGTTGAGCTTTCACGCAGTTTGTGTCTACCAAATTCAGTCAAAGGCATTGGTTGACCCAGGGTTATAGTAAAAGTACTTATCCAAGGTGCATGTTGTGGGACTGAACTTGACATCATGTGGTCGCAAAGCAAGCTTCTTAACCACAGAGACATACCCGTGTGTAGCTTCTTAATCACACCATATACACATTGAATAATACTACCTTTATATTCTTTCTTCCTAGAAAAGAAACACTTGACTAGTATCAAGCAATTTTATGGGATTACTGTCACCCATATTGATTGAGAGGTTCCTGTGGAGCTGCTGTTTCATACTGAGGCATGTCATAGCTTCTTTACAAAACTGTAGTGGCATGAGTTGAATGGCTTGATGGGAACTGGCAAGGCCAGGGGCTGCACCAGGTTCCATAGTCTGTTTTGGTTTGATTTCTATGGCTGGATGCCCTTCCAATCACTCCATAGAGTATACTGGGTGCTTTTCATGTGGCACCAACTCCCACACCAAAGCTAATGTAGCATCAACTCTCTCTGGTTTTGAACAAGAGATAGTTGATGTGAATGAAATTGTCTACAGTGGATTGTTAATTATAAGTTTGTTAAGTGTTAAGCTAGAGGAACAGTTCATGCTGAATTAGTATCCAATTATGTTTCAACCGGGTAATTATGCAATTTACAGTTAACTCGAAACGGAAATTATCAATTATTGCACAACATTTAATCATCACTTCCACTTCATCAGACAACGACTTAGTTTAGTATAGTTCTCTCAAATGATTCCATTGAAACATTTTTTCCTACAAGAATGAGATGGTCAACAATTGTTGCTCAGTTTCCTTTTGTTTATTGAAGTCTTTGCCATTTCTGTATTAGAACTTGGCTGTACTGTGATCTAAGAGTTGGTACTTTCTCTGAAGGCACCATTACTAGAATTCTAGCCAGGCCTGAAAAGGACACTTTAGGCACAGTTCTTAGACAATCAAATATATTATCTTATTTTTAAGAACAACTGATTCCATTAGTGAATGCTCTTTTCATTTTAAGCATGGCAGAATACGGTTTGCAGAATTGGCTGCTATTTCTTGCTACTTAAGCAATCACATAGAGGTTCTCTCATTGGCTCAGTGTATAATAATGGTTTCAAATTTTGGCATAAGGCTAGCAGTCTTAAGGTTGTGGATCTGTCGATTACACAGACTCCAGTACTAAACTAGTACTTTACTTAATCGACTCCGAAAGGATGAAAGGCAAACTCAACCTTGGTGGAATTTGAACTCAGAACACAAAGACAGATGACAATGATTCTGCCAGCTTGATCTCTTTCTCAACTTCAGACCTAATCTCTACTGAACTATAACTTTTCAATCCCTGTCAGTTCCTCCAAATACTGCTTCATTGCAAGCCCCCCAGCAAACTTAGATATAGAAATATCTATATTGAATCTAGGTATCTTTGTTTCAGATCCCTAAATTTTAACTTGTCTTAGTTATTTAATCTTTCTTTAGATTTTCCTCATTTTTTTTTTGTCAATACCACACTGTAGAATAGATGTTTTTAAGTTTGATGATTTCATTGATGCTACATAATTTAAAGCATAAGACCAGCAATTTTATGAAGATGGGGTTAGTATTTGACTGGTACCTTATTTTATCGATTCCCAAAGGATGAATGCCAAAATTGATGTTAGTGGGATTTGAACCCAGAACATTTCAAATCCTGCTGAAGTCAACTTTTTCCTTAACCAGTTTGAACTTTGTGCTATCTTATATGCAGTTTGGAGTTAAACTGTATTAGCCATGCATCTGAAGGGTGTAGTTAATCAGATCAACCCAGTACTTAATTTTAAGTCTGGTGCTTATTTTATCAGTTTCTTTCTGCCAAACTTCTAAGTTATGTGGATATAAACAAACAAATATCGGTTCTTAAATGGTGCTGGTGGAGCAAAACACTAAATTTGCACTCCCCACCACACACATGTATGCAGATGCAGATATGACAAGCTTCTACACAATTTCCATTTTCTAAACTTACTCATAAGACATCAGTTAGCCTTTTTTTAACTGGCATTCCATTAGTTATGACACTGGAGAATTTTCCAGCTGATCCAATCAACACAACAGCCTGCTCATGAAATTAATGTGCAAGTGGCTGAGCACTCCACAGACATGCATAACTTTAATATTTTCTTTCAGGGAGATTCAGCATGACTCAGAATGTGAGAAGACTGGGTCTTTGAAATTCATATTTACCATCTGAGTATTGCTCTAGAGCAACATGAAATAAAGTTTCTTGTGCTTAAGGACATAAAACACTACCAGGTATTAAGCTCAAGACATTGTGGTTGTGAACTAAATACCCTTAACTATTAAGCCATGTACCTTCACTTGGTTAGCTTAGGGCTATAAGTAGAAAACACCTGGTGTGCTGCTTGGTTGGACTCGACCCAACACTACTTGGTTTCAGGTTGCTACTGCTTAACTACACAGCCATGCTTGTGTCTATCATCATCATTATTATCATCAACATTTGTCTGTTTTCCATGCTGGCATGAGTTGAATGGCTTGATGGGAACTGACAAGGCCAGGGGCTGCACCAGGTTCCATAGTCTGTTTTGGTTTGATTTCTATGGTTGGATGCCCTTCCAACCACTCCATAGAGTATACTGGGTGCTTTTCATGTGGCACCAACTCCCACACCAAAGCTTTTTACATGGAACCTTAAGTTGTAGGATCTCAATTCTGTTGTGGTGGGTGGTCTTCTAGAGCAGGGGTTTTCAAACTTTTTGACTTGCGGACCCCTTTATATTTCAGGTTTTACCTTATAAACGCTTATGAAATTTATACATAAATATTTGCTTAAAATAACATATATTTTTATATTTATTTATTTAACAGTATTTAACAAATAGGTTTATTGTCAATTAAAAGATTTCGATTAAAAAACATATAAAATCAAATTGCCCATAAAAAGTATTTGCTGTCTACGGACCCCCTGTCTTGTCCTTGCGGACCACAGTTTGAAAACCCCTGTTCTAGAGTACAGCAATGCACCATATATCTCCATCCGCTGTCATCTCCTTTGTAAGATTCAGCGTTTTTGAGACTGGCCTTCAATACTCCATCTGCTTCAGCATTTTGAGATTGGTCTTCATAAGCAGGCATAACTGTGTGTTTAAGAAGTTTTTTTTTTTCCAAATCATATCTTCAAATTTCTAATTTTCATAAAATGTTCATTTTCAATTTCATCTCCAGAGTTACAAAAAGAAAAAAAAGATGCTGAACGAAGGAACAAGTTCACAGAAGTGTCCGAGTTATGTAATGGAATTGGTGAGATTCTCCGAAAATATGGTCAGTGTTGTCTCATCTAGATTTTCTGTGATAATCATTCAATCAGTTTGTAACATTCTCTTTGAATATATGAGTGTCTGTGTGTTTTTGTGTATAACTGTACCCATATATAAACATCTGTGTGTATGGGGGTATGTGTATATGTGCAGTTGTTTAAGAAGCTTTTTATAGTGGTATACTTATTTACAAACACCAACCTTTGAATTGTGAAGTAGAGGATATGTAATTAATCACATACTCACAAACATTAAATACACACATATATCACAGTCATTTTAATATCCTGTTTGACAGAAGCTAGCATACGTCTGACAGGAGCTGGCAAATCAGAAGACTGCACCAAGCTCTTTGTCTGCTTTGTCATGGTTTCTATGGTTGGATGTCCTTCCAAGTGCCAACCACTTTCCAGTGTGTACTGGGTGCTTTTTCACATGGAACCTGTAGCAGTGAGGGCACCAAATACTAGACAAGTCCTCCTTTGACTGAAGGAGGTGGTTTTGTGCCAGGTGATGAGAGTATGCATAGAAAGACAGGGGATGATGGCGAACCCTGCTGTACTCTTTCACCACAATTTTCTCTCACTCTTTCTTCCTGTTTCTGTTGTACCTGTATTTCAAAGGGCCAGCCTTGTCACACTCTGTGTCACGCTGAATTTCCCTAAGGGTACACGTGTCTGTGGAGTGCTCAGCCACTTGCACGTTAATTTCACGAGCAGGCTGTTCCGTTGATCGGATCAACTGGAACCCTCGTCGTCGTAACCGACGGAGTGCCACTAATATATATATATATATGTAAATATGTAAATATATTTACTTATGTGTACATGCGAGTGTATTAACACGTGTGTGTGTCAAGCTTTGCATGAATGTGCGTATCTTTCTTTACATACGAATCTATGCATATATTTATCTATGCTATGCATGTATATTTATGTATATATACACGTGAATACCTGCGGATACGAGTTCCTATACATAAATATGTATATATTCGTCCATACATGTGTGTATGTGCATGTATCTAATTGTATGTATATGCCCATATACTTGCATGTGCATGTGTGAACGTGTATGTATATGTGCGTATATATCTATATCTATATATATATATATATCTCTGTGTAAATATATGCGTCTAAGCATGAACACAAAAAAAATTTTCGTCTATGTATTATCTTCCTTTCATCTTCTACTTCCTTTTCTTTCTCTTAACAGTTACAACAGCAGAAGCTAATTACGTCATTTTCTCTAAACTAGAATGTATACTTTCCACAGTTCTATATTTAAGAGATGAGGAATTATGTACATTATTTACATTTGACAGATGTTTGTCCTCATCTTGTTTGTTGTTAACACAACATTTCGGCTGATATACCCTCCAGCCTTCATCAGGTGTCTTAGGGAAATTTAGAACCTGGGTTCTTATTCCTAAGGTATTTTTAATTATTATTATTATTAGTAGTATTATTATATGCCACGGGCATATGGCGTAGTGGTTAAGAGCATAGGCTACTAACCCCAAGATTCTGATTTCGATTCCAGGCAGTGACATGAATAATAATAATAATAATAATAATAATAATCGAAAAATACCTTAGGAATGAGAACCCAGTTTCGAAATTTCCCCAAGACACCTGATGAAGGCTGGAGGGTATATCAGCCGAAATGTTGTGTTAACAACAAACAAGATGAGGACAAATATCTGTCAAATGTAAATTATGTATACTTTCCATGTTCAAATTTAAATCTTTTGTGTTTCAATAAGTTTTCTCTGGTTTTACTCTGATTGATTGGCATATAGTGGTACATAAGCGGACTCAAGAAATCTCTAGTGAGGCTTTTTCTTGATGAGATCCAGAATGGGTTGAAACATGTGTTGTACCCAATAAAGACTATTACACATTCCATCTTCTATTTTATAAATACTGTTTTATATATATATATATATATATATATATTCTTTTATTCTTTTATTCTTTTATTTGTTTCAGTCATTTGACTGCGGTCTGCCTTTAGTCGAACAAATCGACCCCAGGACTTATTCTTTGTAAGCCTAGTACTTATTCTATCGACTTCTTTTGCTGAACTGCTGAGTTATGGGGACGTAAACACACCAGCATTGGTTGTCAAGCGATGGTGGTGGACAAACACAGACACACAAGCATTTACATATACATATGTGAGTGGATTTGATAGACAGAAGCTGAAAGGCTGCAAGCTGGCAGAAACGTTAGGACGCCGGGCGAAATGCTTAGCGGTATTTCGTCTGCCGCTACGTTCTGAGTTCAAATTCCGCCGAGGTCGACTTTGCCTTTCATCCTTTCGGGGTCGATTAAATAAGTACCAGTTACGCACTGGGGTCGATATAATCGACTTAATCCCTTTGTCTGTCCTTGTTTGCCCCCTCTGTGTGTAGCCCCCTGGGGGCAGTAAAGAAATAAGAAACTGAAAGAGGCCCGTCGTATATAAATGTATATATATATATATATATATCATCATCATCATCATTATCGTTTAACGTCCACTTTCCATGCTAGCATGGGTTGGACGATTTGACTGAGGACTGGTGCAACCGGATGGCTACACCAGGCTCCAATCTAATTTGGCAGAGTTTCTACAGCTGGATGCCCTTCCTAACGCCAACCACTCAGAGAGTGTAGTGGGTGCTTTTACGTGTCACCCGCACGAAAACGGCCACGCTCGAAATGGTGTCTTTTATGTGCCACCCGCACAAGAGCCAGTCCAGGGGCACTGGCAACGATCTCGCTCGAAAACCCTACAAGGCCAGTCAGGCGGTACTGGCAACGGTCACGCTCAGGATGGTACATCTTATGTACCACCCGCACAAGAGCCAGTCCAGGGGCACTGGCAACGATCTCACTTGGCTTGCCGGGTCTTCTCACGCACAGCACATTTCCAAAGTTCTCGGTCAGTAGTCATCGCCTCGGTGAGGCCCAATGTTCGAAGTTCTTGCCTCACCACCTCAGCCCAGGTCTTCCTGGGCCTACCTCTTCCACGGGTTCCCTCAACTGTTAGGGAGTGGCACTTTTTCACGCAGCTATCCTCATTCATTCTCACCACATGTCCAAACCAGCGCAATCGTCTCTCTTGCACACCACTACTGACGCTTCTTATGTTCAGCTTTTCTCTCAAGATACTTACACTCTGACGCGTATGCACATTTACATTACACATCCAGCGGAGCATACTGGCTTCATTCCTTGCGAGCTTACGAATGTCCTCAGCAGTCACAGCCCATGTTTCACTGCCATGTAGCATGGTTGTTCGTACACATGCGTCATACAGTCTGCCTTTTACCCTGAGTGAGAGTCCTTTTGTCGCCAGCAGAGGTAAGAGCTCTCTAAATTTGGCCCAGGCTATTCTTATTCTAGCAGTTACACTTTCAGCGCACCCACCCCCACTACTAACTTGGTCACCCAGATAGCGGAAGCTATCAACTACCTCTAGTTTTTCTCCCTGGAATGAGATAGAAGTTGTTCCTTGTTTGTTTACAGTGTTTATTGCACCTGAACATCTGCCACATACAAAGACTAACTTTGTAGTTAATCTGCCTTTGATATTGCTGCACCTCTTATGTGTCCATAGCTTGCACTGGGTACATCTTATAGAGTTACTACCTACTCCTTTACTGCATACTGAGCAGGGCCATCTACCTGAAGGGGTTTGTGTTTTATCTACCTTCCTACTTATTAGGATTTTGGTTTTTGCTAGGTTGACTCTAAGGCCCTTCGATTCTAGTCCTTGCTTCCACACCTTAAACTTCTCCTCTAGTTCTGATAGTATATATATATATATATATGCACCTATTTGTCTGTTTGTACCCCTACCATCACTTGGTGTATTTACATCCTTGTAACTTAGCAGTTCGGCAAAGAGGCCAATAGAATAGGTACTAGGCTTAGAATGAATAAGTCCTGCGGTCGATTTGTTTGACTAAAAGCGATGTTCCAGCATGACCGCAGTCAAATGATTCAAACAAGTTATAAGATAAAAGTATATATATTTATATGTATGTGTGTTTAATATATATGCATATACTTATATATATAAATATATATACACATATAGGTTTCTTCAAAGAAGCTATTGAGGAATATAACCAAGACCTGTCCATCTGTGAGACATATAACGACTCCTTAGGTGCAGCTATTGCATGTCGCATGCTCAGTGAATGCTACTGTGATCTGGGTGACTTCAACAAAGCAGTTCAACTTCAGAAACGTTATCTGTCACTGGCACGTAGCATGAAGAACACCGTTGAAGAACAAAGAGCTTGGGCCACAATTGGACGGACTTACCTCTTTCAGGCTGAAACAGATGAAGGGCAGACAGCGTATTCCAAAGCCGAAGATGCATTTATACATGCTCTGGAACTCTGTGAAAGCATGAAAAAGGATCTCAGCCATAAGGAGTACATGACGATGAAGGCACGGCTCTTCCTGAATATGGGTAAGTCTTTTCTGTGTTTGTACTTTTGTTGTTGTTGTTTACTATGTGATTCCATCTTTGTTTAGAAATCGTCTACTTTATCATCATCATCATCGTCATTGAACATCTGTTTTCCATGCTGGCAGAGGTTGGATGGTTTGACAGGAGCTGTTCTGTCACGGTTTCTACAGCTGGATGCCCTTCCTAATGCCAATCATCTTATTGTGTACTGGACACTTTTTATGTGACGCCAGCATTGGTGCTTTTTATGTGACGCCAGCTTGGGTGCTTATGTGGTGTCAGTACAGGTGCTTCTTACATGGTGCCAGGAGTATATCATATATAGAGTCTTTTTTATGAGGGTGGTAGCATATAATTTAAGGGAGATTTGGCTGCTATTTCTTGCTGGTCACACAACCACGCAGAAGTTTTCCAGTTATTGTATGACCTTATGTCTACCCAACTCCAGCAGATATAACATCCAGATATAATGTATCTGGGTCTGTATTCTCAAATGAATCCTTTTTTTTCTCAAGATGGTAGGTATGATTTGAAAGATCTCTTTCCAAGGGCTTTACTGAAAGTTATGCAAAAATGAGCATTTTTTTTTTTTTTATTAACTGGCTTAGGTCATTCAAATTTCACATTTTGTTAAAGCAACTCTTCTTGGATAGAAACGGTATTATTCAACAAAGAACTATAGAGGTCAGTCATTGGCAAGTATTGAACTTGGTACTACAAACTATGGAAGCACTCACCAATTCCACAGTGCTTCTTCTGCTTACTGAGCTGATCTTAAAAACATCCAAACAGGTGCATTATTTACATTATTTACATTTGACGGATATTTGTCCTCATCTTGTTTGTTGTTAACACAACGTTTCGGCTGATATACCCTCCAGCCTTCGTCAGGTGTCTTGGGGAAATTTCGAACCTGGGTTCTCATTCCTAACGATGTTACTATTATTATATTATTATTATTACTATTATTAATCAGGTCGCTGCCGTGAATCGAACTCGGAATCTTGGGGTTAGTAGCTACTAGACACCTGACGAAGGCTGGAGGGTATATCAGCTGAAACGTTGTGTTAACAACAAACAAGATGAGGACAAATATCCGTCAAATGTAAATAATGTAAATAATTCCTCATCTCTTAAATATATAACTGTATTATCCAAACAGGTGGTTCTGTTAGAACTCGCCCTCCATTCCTTGGAAGGACTGGATTTTGGAGATAGAAGAAAGGAAATGAGTGAAATATATGCTGAGCTGGTGGAGTTACACCAAAACAATGAGTGTCATGAAAGATGGATTATTGAGGTGGGATGCAGAGGGTTTGCAGGTCGGTTCTCATGCCGAGTCTATAACATGCCAAGCATCACAGGGGCCATTAACTTGACTATGGAGGCAGCAGAGGTTGTCTCAGAGTGGCTGTGGATCAGGAGGTGTGCTACCATGGGTAGTATTAACTATATATCACCTGGGACTTGACCAACGGTGGCTGCGTCACTTGGGTGAGGGTGTCTGATTGTTGAAAGACTCAAAACTCCCAACAACTCCAGGAAACATCATTGATGATGTGTTCTGGTGCATTACAAGATGATGCATACAAAAATTCTGCCTTGTGGTACCTTCTTGCGGCCAGATGTACCAAGCTATTTTGAGTCTTGAACAAGGATACAAGATAACACCTGTAGTTGAACTGCTTATAAAACCTTAACCCCCTTCAGTTACTTGGCAGATATCTCTTATCAACTCAGTCTTCCACTAGTGTTCCCTTGTGTATTACTGGTTCTGTTTTGAGGGTTCTATTTCAATCCTCAAAAGATGAAATTTGAACATAGAATGAGGTGATGTGCTATATTTGCCTTTCTGATAGTCCTACCACTTCTTCCCATTCTCAGTAACATCATTTGTATATCTTGTGCCTTACAGGAGTCGTACAGACTGGCCGAAACAATTTCCAGGAATTCAAGAATTATATGGAACGGTGCATATCAATAGCTCGGTAAGTTGCCCTGTCAATTCTTGCATCATTTCATTCTTTTGTCTTTTCTTTTCTGTTCCCTTTATCTCCTCCTCCCACATCCATCCATCCATCCCCCTCCTCCTCATCATTATTGCTGCTACAATCTCTGTGATGTGATTTAAGGGAAATTTGGTTGATATTTCTAGCAAGGCAACTAACCGCATACAACTTCTGTTAACTCATCTAAAGAAGAGGTGGAAAGAAATGGTGTCAAGGATAGTAGCTTCAACAAAAACTCTAATTGTAAGATACAAGTTTATGTCTAGGAATAATAAAGTGAGTATCATTCATCATTTAACGTCCGCTTTCCATGCTAGCATGGGTTGGACGATTTGACTGAGGACTGGTGAAACCGGATGGCTACACCAGGCTCTAATCTGATTTGGCAGAGTTTCTACAGCTAGATGCCCTTCCTAACGCCAACCACTCAGAGAGTGTAGTGGGTGCTTTTACGTGTCACCCGCACGAGGGCCAGTCAGGCGGTACTGGCAACGGCCACGCTCAAAATGGTGTATTTTATGTGCCAGTATATGTATATATATATATATATATATATATATATATATAAACTCTGCCAAATCAGATTGGAGCCTAGTGTAGCCATCTGGTTCACCAGTCCTCAGTCAAAACGTCCAACCCATGCTAGCATGGAAAGCAGATGTTAAACGATGATGATGATATGTATATATATATATAAAAGTGAAGGTGCATGGCTCAGTGGTTAGAGCACCAGACTCATAATCATGAGGTAGTGAGTTTGTTGGCCAGGCTGGGCTGCGTGTTGTGTTCTTGAGCAAGACACTTTATTTCATGTTGCTCCAATTCACTCAGCTGTAGAAATGAGTTGCGGTGTCACTGATGTCAAGCTGTATCAGCCTTTCACTTGGATAACATCGGTGGCACGGAGAGGAGAGGCTTTGCCTTGGAGGGGAACTTTCAGGGTGCAATTCCATTGTCATTTATGACTGAAGCGGGTTTTACCCTTTTGGCCTTATTTATATATACAAAAATAGGTGCAGGCATGGCTGTGTGGTTGAGAAGCTTGTTTCCCAACCATATGATCTTGGTTTCAGTCTCACTTTTCTATACTGGCATGGTTTCTACAGCTGGATGCCCTTCCTAGTGTCAACCATTTTACAGTGTGTACTGGGTGCTTTTTCTCATGACACAGGCACTAGCAAGGTTGCTGAGTTAGTTGTAAAACAAAGTAAAGAAAGGAAAAGGGAAAAAGCTTTGTGTCTGAGTGGGAGTGTATTTGAGAAAGGGGGAGATGGTTTTTTTCACAGGTGTTGAAGGCTAAAGTATGATAGAGGGGCAAGCACAAGTGTTTTGCTATAGAGGAGTTTGTTGTTGTTGGCACTCCATCGCTTACGATGTTGAGGGTTCCAGTTGATCCGATCAACGGAACAGCCTGTTCGTGAAATTAACGTGCAAGTGGCTGAGCACTCCACAGACACGTGTACCCTTAACGTAGTTCTCGGGGATATTCAGCGTGACACAGAGCATGACAAGGCTGACCCTTTAAATTACAGGCACAACAGAAACAGGAAGTAAGAGTGAGAGATAGTTGTGGTGCAAGAGTACAGCAGGGTTCGCCACCATCCCCTGCCAGAGCCTCTTGGAGCTTTAGGTGTTTTTGCTCAATAAACACTCACAATGGCCGGTCTGGAAATCGAAACTGCGATCTTATGACCTTGAGTCCGCTGCCCTAACCACTGGGCCATTGCGCCTCCTATAGTGGAGACATGGCCCAATCTGCATTATGTGAGGGTGTGTGAGAGTCATTTGGAAAGGAGATAAAGATGGTGGTGACGGGGTGTCCTAGAGCTTACTCACAATGCAAAAAAAAGGTGAGTATAAAGGAGAATATAGACTGGATCAGGGAAGAAGGAGAGGGTGGGTGATTTTATTAGAATGTGGGAGGAGCTGGTTAGAGATTGAGGTAGAGGTGGATATAGTGAGTGTTGAAAGCGGGTGAAGATGTGGTTGATGGAGGGTGGGGTGAGAGGGAAAGAAGTGGTTCAGGAAGGAGGAAGTTAATAAGCAATATTGTGTGTATGTCTGTGTTTGTCCCCCCCCCCACCCACTGCTTGACAACCAGTATTGTTTTTTTTTTTTAATATTTTTCTTTTATGTCCTTGTAACTTAGCAATTCAGCAAAAGAAACAAGACATAATCTTGTAAGCTCTGTGTTAGTCAACTGGGTTAACAACTGGGCCAGTTTGCAATGTCCTAAATTCATTTTTCCAATGCAAACAAATCAGTCAGTAAAAATATAAAATTACATTTTCCTCTTTGTAAACTTTGTTTTTAACATTAAGTAAAACTTATCTGGGGATGAAACTATATCATGATTAATAGTAACCAACATTTCACTAACCTACTTACTATTCAGAAATGATCTAAATATTGCCTCAAAGTGTTATGTAGGGCTGCTCAATTCAGCCCACCAAGTGGTTAGAGTGTTGTACTGACAAACCTAAAATTGGTTTCGATTCCTGGACGAGGTAATGTATTGTGTTGAACAAACTTCGTTTCATGTTACCCAGTCCACTCTGCTGTAAATGTGTTCCAGTAATAACTGGGAAGTTAATCCTGCAATAGACCAGTATCCTGTACAATGGAGAGTGTTGTAATCTCAGTCTCTTCTGCTCTTTTATAACCTGAAGGGTTGACCAAACCCTTGAAGGTGGTGTCCCAGTATGGCTGCAGTCCAATGAGTGAAACAGGTAAAAGATCAATGGTAAAAGTTATCTGTGAAAGTTGTAATTTTTGTCAGAAAGTTTCTAAAATAACTAAAACCACAATTTTAGATTGACTGCAACACTTTAACCACTTGGCGGAGGTGAATAGTGTAGCCTTGTATAGCAATTTAGGAGAGTATTTACGTAATTTCTGAATTGTAAGTAGCTTGGTGAAATGTTGGTTGATGTTAATCTTGATATAGTTTAGCTGCCCAGATAACCTAACTGCTAAAAGGGTTATAACATGGCAGAGACAGTTATCTACTGATAACCATTGCTCCAGGCATGGCTGTGTGGTTGAGAAGCTTGCTTCCCAGCCATGTGATCTTAGGTTTACTCCCACTGCTCAACACCATGGGCTAATATCTTCTACTATAACCCTGGGTCAAGTAAAGCCTTGTCGGTGGATTTGGTAGATGGAAATTGTGTGTGTGTAGTTGAAGTTGTAGTAAAATCAATAAGAAAACTACAATGAATTTGTCAGGAGGAGTAGAAAAGATTCAATGTTTTGAACACAGATACTCTTGAAGGGTGGAGGCGCAATGGCCCAGTGGTTAGGGCAGTGGACTTGCAGTCATAGGATCGCGGTTTCGATTCCCAGACCGGGCGTTGTGAGTGTTTATTGAGCGAAAACATCTAAAGCTCCACGAGGCTCCGGCAGGGGATGGTGGCGAACCCTGCTGTACTCTTTCACCACAACTTTCTCTCACTCTTACTTCCTGTTTCTGTTGTGCCTGTAATTCAAAGGGTCAATCTTGTCACACTTTGTGTCACGCTGAATATCCCTGAGAACTACGTTAAGGGTACACGTGTCTGTGGAGTGCTCAGCCACTTGCACGTTAATTTCACGAGCAGGCTGTTCCGTTGATCGGATCAACTGGAACCCTCGGCGTCGTAAGTGACGGAGTGCCAACAACAACAAACTCTTGAGGGAAAAGTTGCAAAGTTAGAAATTAATGAAAGTCAGCAGAATTTTGCATCCTCTAAGTGGGGGTGGGTGGAAAGAAACTTGCTGCATGTGATAAGGAATTCAGGACCATGTGTAATTCATATGTGGCCACGAATTGGTAGGGGTAGTAGTGTTAGGAGGAAGAAGAATAGATTAATGGAATGAGGAGAAGCAAAGTCTTGAGTGAGATGAAGAGAGTGGGGGGGATTTGAAGGATAAGAAAGGGTTTAAGGAATTGAGAAGAAGTTTAGTAGTAGAAGGAAGAACACACACGCACACACACACACACACATGCGTGTGTGTGTGTTTTTCTGCACCTCCACCACCTCTTCTTGATAACTAGGATTGGTTTGTTTATGCCCCCATAACTTAGTGGTTCAGTAAAAAAAAAAAAAAAAAAAACTGATAGAATAAGTACCAGAGTTAAAATATAAGTACTGGGGTCGATTTGGTTCACTTAAACCCCTGAGGGTTGTGCCCCAGCATGGGTGCGGTCCAATGAGTGAAACAAATAAAAAATAAAAGGTAAACGCAATCTGTGAAAGTTATTTTGTAATTTTTGTTAGAAAGTTTCTAGAATAAAAAAAAAACCCCAAAAAATAAACCCTATAATCCTGTAGTTCACTTGATAAAATAAAGTTTGACCTGTTTTTATTTCAGTGTTGAAGGCATCTCACAAACATCCACCCCCAGCCATTATTTGTTTTACAGCTGAATATTGATGGTAGGCCACATACATATGCAGAAGAATCTTAGTCACATACTCTTTTACTTGTTTCAGTCATTTGACTGCGGCCATACTGGAGCACCGCCTTTAGTCGAGCAAATCGAACCCCAGGACTTATTCTTTGTAAGCCTAGTACTTATTCTATTGGTCTCTTTTGCTGAATCGCTAAGTTACGGGGACATAAACACACCAGCATCGGTTGTCAAGCGATGTTGGAGGCACAAACATATACACATACATACATACATATATATATATATATATATATATATATATATATACATATATACGACGGGCTTCTTTCAGTTTCCGTCTACCAAATCCACTCACAAGGCTTTGGTCGGCCCGAGGCTATAGTAGAAGACACTTGCTCAAGGTGCCATGCAGTGGGAATGAACCCAGAACCATGTGCTTGGTAAGCAAGCTACTTACCACACAGCCACTCCTGCACCTTTTATTTCCACTTTCCCATGCTAGTATGGGTTGTATAGAGTAGCAACCTATTATCCTCTTCGATGCTGTGTTCAGGTTATAGTGAAGATGGCTGGCTCTAAGTGTCATAAGTGCAGCTGGATTGTGTTGATATCTCTTTGGCACCATGTGATATATTAGGGAGTTTCATAGAGAGGGCCTTGTATTATCTCTATATTGTACCTAGTTTATTAGCAGAAGGCCTTGTTAGAGTGTAATAACAAATGGATAGATGGTTCTTCTAGATAGATTACCAAGGCTAAGAGTGTGCCTTCTACACTATATCAGCCCTTGTTGTGGATGTTAAGGCAAATGGGCAAAAGGTTGTCCGTGATAAATTAATGTTATCCTCATGGCACCAGATGGGACATTTAATAAAGAGAGGGTGAGAGAGGTACTTGTCCTGATGTCATCCAGGCTATTAGAGCAATACCTGTTGGACACATATAGTTAGAATGGACAGTAGAGTGTGGGATAAGAGAACCAGAGTGAAAGGGTGATAAATAGGCGGGTAATGGAAGAGGGAGAGAAAGAGTTATTGACTGCTACTTGATGGTTGTTGGTAAGGAGGTTGTATAGAAGCCACATGAGTGAAGAAAATTTAAGATTTTAACTCTAGTTTCCTGGATATGTCCAACAAAATTGCATGCTTTTCTCAGAATTTACTAAGGCAGTATGAAGGGGAAAAAAGAGAAAGAGAGATGGAAGAAGGAATAACGGTAAAGAAAATGGGATGATGGCAGAGGATGTAATGGAAGTGAACAATAAAAGATAAACATTGCCATATTGTACTCCGCTTCTCTTTCATACACGACTATACTATTAAGAATTTACCAGTTTTAATTTTTTTAAGATTTACTGAAGAGAATCCCTGTAATTGTTGATTGATGCTTTGATCTTGTTAATTACCATTGAGACTTAACATTATAGAATGTGTCAAGTTTGTAACTGACAGTAAGTTTTATCTGGTCATAAACCAGATTGGGGGTGATTTTTATCTCTCAGTTGTATACAATTTTAAAAAAAGTCTAATTGTCTACATTGGTGACAGTTATTTGTTCCACTTTCATCTATGTCAACAAACTTTATCTCTATCTATATCATGATTTTGATGTCAGGTTCATGTCTATGAACCACAGTTATTTTAGTCAGCTGCCATGACTTTCCAATTAGATTGGAAAAAATCAGTCAGGAATTTATGTTGATATACTCTGCGTTTGTTTCAATTAATTTCGAAAATAATGAAGATTTAGTAAAATAACTTTGTCATCATTAACTCTTTTATTATAAAATTCAGATATATCCATTCAAAATTTCATTACCTTTAACTGTGGAAAGCAGTTTTAATTAGCAATTTATCTTTATGCTGAGGAACATTGTTTGAAACTATTTTTCATTAAGACTTATGTAAAACTTGCAATATTATCTCTAACTGTGGAGGAAACACCTGTGGAAGAGGTAGACTCAGGAAGACATGGGACAAGGTGGTGAAGCATGATCTTTGAATGTTGGGCCTCACAGGTTTGATGACAAGTGATCAAGATGTTTAGCAATATGCTGTGCTTGAAAAGATTCGTCAAGCCAAATAAAATCATATTCATGGCTGATGCAGGTGTCACGTAACTGGCACCTGTACTGGTGACACATAAAAACATGTAAAAGGCACTCAATACACTCTAGGAGTGGTTGGCGTTAGGAAGGGCATCCAGCCGTAGAAACCATGTCAGATTAGACTGGGACTTGGTACAGCTCTCTGGTTTACCAGTTCCAGTCAAATTGTCTAACCCAGGGGATTTCAAACTTTTTGACTTGCGGACCCCTTTATATTTCAGGCTTTACCTTAGGGACCCCCTTATAAACGCTTATGAAATTTATACAAAAATATTTGCTTAAAATAAACATATATTTTTACATTTATTTATTTAACAGTATTTAACAAATAGGTTTATTGTCAATTAAAAGATTTCGATTAAAAAACATATAAAATCAAATTGCCCATAAAAAGTATTTGCTGTCCACGGACCCCCTGTCTTGTCCTTGCGGACCACAGTTTGAAAACCCCTGGTCTAACCCATGCCAGCATGGAAAGCAGATGCTAAATGATGATGAGGATGATGATATGTCAGAAACTGTAAGAACTACTCACAGGAATTGCAAGTTCTTTTGAATCTATTACAATGTTGGAAACTGGATCTGTATCATCAGCAGATATCTCAGGGGTCACAAACATTTCACCCCTTAACCAGTATGCCTTGCCTAAGTGGGGCAGTGAGGACTGAATTAGTATTCATCTATGGAAGGGTTCCACTTCTGGTCTCTTATCAACTACAGACACCTTGAGGTGTTTTCAGCTGTCGTGCTTATCTCTTTGATGGCTTTCTCTATTAAGTTGTTTTGGCTTTCTGACCAATTTTTTCCAGTCTAGTTGGAAAGCCAAGGCAGCTGATTTCTGTAGGAATTGAGGCCATGTGCTATCCCTTGATAAGAGCCTCAATTACCTTAACTGGTGACAAATATATATGATGATGATGATGATGATATCCACACATATATACACACACAAAATAAAATTAAGAATAAAATCAGTTCAATGATTTTATCAAGTGGCCAGTGTGAAAAAAACCCATGCAGGTAACATTTTAAACTAATTCATAATTATATAATATAATTATATTAAAGAGTGCGGATAAACTCCACCAATACGCTAGAAATAGATGCCAAATGTGGTTTTTAGAGCCATTTGCTGTCTATTTCTAGATACCTTTTAATATAATTTTTTTTTATATAATTATAAATTAATATATATATATAGTTGAATTGAACACTAAACTTCCACTTGCAAAGACCTGTTGAGGCAAGTGAAATCGAAATCCAGTTAAATTTGACGACTGGCACCCATGCAACAACCATGAAGAGAAAGAAATGCATGTGTTTGTGCATGTGTGTGTATTGTGATGTATGATGTCGAATTGGTGAGTTTGTTAGAGTGCAAAATAGAATACCTTGTAGTGTTTATTCTGATTCTTTGTGTTCTGAGTTCAGATCCCACCTTAGTTAACGTAGTTGTTTATTCTTTTGTAGTGGATTAAAATAGGTGCAAAGCTATGGCAATGGATTAGCAGAACTGAATCTGTTTCCACATTTTGCATTCTGAGTTCAAACCCCACCTATTGCCATTGGTACAAGCAGTGATAGGTTTGGTAAGACCTTAAGCAAGTGTCTCTGTACCTCGGCCAAACATTCTCAATGACACCAGTCAACAGGAAAAATGCAAGAAGACATTCAAGTCTACTATACTCTTCCAAGGAAGTGGGTGTGTGTAAAAAGGTGGCCAGTGGTAAGCTAACTAGAGATTGCTTTTGTTGAAAACAGGTTATAGACACACATCCACAGTCTTTGTCTCTTGAATCAACTCAAAAGGCTTTGGTTGGCCCAGGGCTATAGTAGAAGACACCTGACTCAACCACACTGCCTCGAGGAAAGGAAAGTGTATTTCAGTTTTAGTAACTAGATAATACATTGTAGTAAATTTTCATAAAATTCAATATTTTGAATATATAGTGATCATCATCATCATCATCTCACATTTCCTTTCCATACTGCATGGGTTGGACAGTTTGATAGGGGCTTGCAGTTCAAAGGATTGTACCAAGTTCCAGTGTCTGTTTTGACATGGTTTCTATGATTAGGTGCCTTCTCCAATGTCAACCATTTTACAGTTTGATAGGGGCTTGCAGTTCAAAGGATTGTACCAAGTTCCAGTGTCTGTTTTGACATGGTTTCTATGATTAGGTGCCTTCTCCAATGCCAACCATTTTACAGTTTGATAGGGGCTTGCAGTTCAAAGGATTGTACCAAGTTCCAGTGTCTGTTTTGACATGGTTTCTATGATTAGGTGCCTTCTCCAATGTCAACCATTTTACAGAATATACTGGGTGTTTATTTTATGTGGTACTGGTACTAATGAGGTCATAAAGTAACTTGCAAGACAAGATCCACCCCCGTCACTGGCAAAATGAGAGGGTGTACTAGGGAATGGAAGGGGTGTTCTGCAGAAAAAGGGGTTAAGGTATGATACCAAGAATATATGTAGAAGGAATTAGTCTCATAATTACAACAGATCTTTCAGAAATTTCTCCAGATCCCCCAAATGTCCAGTTTTTTTCATGTGGCACCCAAAAATTTTGCTAAGGCCCCTGATTGAAAGTCATTGTTGTATTCTGAACCTCTATAGCTATTCTGAACCTCTATAGCTATTCTGAACCTCAAAGCTATTCTGAATCTCATAGCTATTCTGAACCTCTATGCACAAACAACAGCCAAAATCTGCCTTAGATGCACTATGTTTGAATAAAAGACATGGCCGTCATGGTGGGAGAGGTTTCATCGTATGTCTGTTTAATCAGAGTAGACTTGAGGCCAAACAACAACCAATGTTATTCTTCCGTCGAGATTTGAACCTGTGATCTATGAATTGGCAATCCAGCCCCTTGTTAAGAGTTTGTAATGGAAAATCGTTAGTTAGTGTTATTTTTGATTACAAAGTAATTTATGAGTAACATGAAACTCATTAAAATTCTGATCATTATCATTTTCTTGTGTTCGTTTTGCTCAGGCATATTAAAAAATCATGTCAAGTGCTTTTGGATGTGGGATTCACTGTTATGGTATTGGTGGTACCATTAATTTATCAGTAATAATGGGGGGTAGTGGTGAATGCAGTGGTTCTGGTGATGGTGATGGTGGTGGTGGCAGCGACGGCGGTGGTAGTGTTGGTGGTGGCTGTTGTTGTTGTTGCTGCTGCTACTACTTGTTTCCTTAATGATGGTGTCATAATGATGCTAATGGTTGTTGTGACAATTTTGGTGTTGATATTGTACCTGTTTAGCCCTAGGTCAGCCCCGATTAAGTGGACCTATAATCACAGACATTCCAGTCTTGACAACCATGTCTCTGTAGAGGTATCTAGACAACATTATAGACATTCCTTTCTTAAGATGGTAGAGTATAATTCAAGGGAGACTTTAAGCTGCTTCTTCTGGTAAGTTAAGTGACTATGCGACCCCTTTTATTAGCTCAGTTGGACAGGTTTTACGATGGTGAAAGAAGGGAAAGTGGCTGAGAAAATACAAATTTTTCATGATATTGGGATGTTTGGTATGAGAATGATTAGAGAAATGGTTAAGTGAAATATTTTTCACTTCTTGTACCTTGAGAGCTTACTCTGGTACTCCATTGCTACTATATTTGTCAAACCACCCTTTATGTATCTCCTCAACAGCAAGACATTTTTGCTTGTTCTCTCGTACTTTATCCTTTCAACACTTGGCATAAGGACCTCTCCCAAATGCTCCCCCCTACTTAATTATGGGGAATATTTTCCCTGTTCTTTTCTGTGTTGGTGAACTTACTAAGGCGGTCTCACGGTACGAATCCTAAATATCGGCCTTTTCTGTAAAAAGTGTCTTCGGCAATCTTTACCAAAGATCGGCCTTTCCCGTAAAAAGTGTTGGAGAGAAACAGGGAAACAACGTCATAAAAGCAAAAGACATATAGAGAGCGCGATTTATTTTGAAGGGTTTAGGGTTAGGGTTAGGGTTTTAGGGTTTGGGTTAGGGAATTCCATCCCTAACTGTAACCCTAACCCTAACCCTGACACTAAAACCCTAACCATAACGCCGTAGTGAAGATCATGCGGGTGTTACGGAAAAGGTTGATCTTTGGTAAAGATCGCCGAAGACACTTTTTACGGAAAAGGCCGATATTTAGGACTCGTGCCGTAAGATCGCCCTTACTGATGCTGGTGACACATGAAAAAAGCGCCCAGTACAGACTGTAAAGTGGTTAGCATTAGGAAGGGCATCCAGTTGTAAAAACCATGCCAAAGTTGGCAGTGGAGCTTGGTGCAGCCCTGCAGCTTGGCAGATCCTGTCAAACAATCCAACTCATGCCTGCATAGAAAACAGATGTTAAATGGTGATGATGATGGTCAGGAGGATGAGGATACTGTTGTACATTGATAAAAAAAAGCCCAATAAACAAAAATAGCTTCTTACTGCTGTTGCTTTTGTCGAGCTCTGATCATGCAAATCTGTAAGACGTTTCAAACATGACCATCCTGTTTATATGTACAGGGTGTCCACAAAGTCTGGGTACATGGAGTAAATAAAATCATAACATAAATAATTAAATATAAGAAATAATTTTCCCTTTTTTTACTTTTGTTTAAAAGTATGTGTTCGTCCCCATGTATCCAGGTTTTGTGAACACCCTGTATATACTGGTTAGTGTGTCTGTCACCTTCTCATTCTCACTGGATTTTAATTTACATTTGGAATAGTGATAGATGTCATGAGCCAAACCTATATATCTGTAATGCATAAAATACATTCTAACAAAAAAAAACAATTTATGAAATAAAATATTTTGTGATTGACCGATTTCTCAGTATGAAACGTTTAGCAGATTGTGACAACATACTTGAAAAGCAGGTCAAATTTGTTCAATTTGGGAAGGGCACAAGAGATTAAATAACTCCTTGGTTATCTCAAACAAGAATTTGTATCTATTAGTTTATCTTATCCTTTTTAAATTGTTTTTTTTCTCATTTTATAATCATATTTTTTTCTTCTTAAAATAAATATTTTTTGTCTGCTTTTAACTGATCTAGGTAAGGTCTTTTCACACAAGCAGAAAGCTAGTCAGCTACAAATATGTGAAAGAAGAGTAAGAGCTATGTTGATCTTGTTTTTGTTGTTATGTAGCCTTTTGTTACTCGTTTATTAGGACTTTCTTACAAGAACAAATCAACAAGTTACTGTGGGACAGAGGTGTGTTATGGCACAATGAGACTTCAGTTTGTAGTAATAATGGTTGTGATTATTGTAATAGAAAGTGTAGTGGTGGCAATTGTATTTTTTTTTTGTCACATTTGTCATTTAATTGGTGCCGGTATGACTATGTGCTTAAGAAGTTTGCTTCTCAACTATGTTGTCTCAGGTTCAGTCCCACTGGATGCCACCTTGGGCAAGTGTGTTCTACTACAGCCCTGGGCCAACTAAAGCCTTGTGAGTGGATTTAGCAGACAGAAACTGAAAGAAACCCATCATATGCATGTGTGTAATGTACTCTTGATTTATCATGATGTGCTGGCTGTGAGCCTCATCATGCAAGCAATGTGGTTTGTTTCCAGTCTTACATGAAAAACATGTCTAAATACAGGCAAATGTTACTTTGCGTGAAAACAGGTGAGAGTTGGTGATGGGAAGGGCATCCAGCTGTAGAAAATCTGCCTCAACAAATTCTGTCTAAGTATGAAAAAGTGGACATTATATGATGATGACTATGAGGAAATTTGCTGTTGTTGTTTCACCCCAGGTCAGCACTGCCTGGGCAGACTTATGGTTAAAATCATATCTGCAGTGACCACTCCATCGTTTCAAGATTTTATCTTAAGCCACATTATGTCCAGCAAAAGTAGATCTATGATCAAGGATCCAGCTCTGACCGTCCTATCTTTTTATTCCATGGTTTGCTGAACCCAAGACGAACTTATCAAATGTGGCCTTCTTCTTTTAAGATGGCAGTTTGTGGTTTGATAATGAGTGACCCCATAGTGTTTCTCATTGGTTGAAGATTATAAATATCTAGAGGTAATCACAATGAACATGAGTAATGTAGACCAGGGGTTTTCAAACTTTTTGACTTGTGGACCCCTTTATATTTCAGACTTTACCTTACAGACCCCCTTATAAACGCTTATGAAATTTATACATAAATATTTGCTTAAAATAACATATATTTTTACATTTGTTTATTTAACAGTATTTAACAAATAGGTTTATTGTCAATTAAAAGATTTCGATTAAAAAACATATAAAATCAAATTGCCCATAAAAAGTATTTGCTGTCCACGGAACCCCTGTCTTGTCCTTGCGGACCCCAGTTTGAAAACCCCTGATGTAGACTGAGAGTGAGACCCTTGCTTGTTGTTAGTGACAGCATGTCTGTCATGGGAGTAACTAAGGGTCATAGGAATTTAATTTTTCCTCTTTTTGTCACTCTCTCTCTCTCTCTCTCTCTCACTTGCAGAACAAATGGTTTGGATGAAGAATTGTTTCGGTGTCAGTTCCTGTTGGCCGACCATTACAATTTGGTTGGGAGTTCTTCCGTTGCTCTACAACACATAGAATCTGCTATAAAATCGACACTAAAGATGAAAGATAATAAACAACTGTTAACTGACAGTTACCTCTTGAAATTCCAGGTAAGCTATTTTTCAGCGGATTCGTCGTCATCATCATCATCATCATCATCATCACCACCACCACCATGTCATCTATTTTCTTCCATACTTATTTAGCTTGGGTAAGTATCTCATCCGCCTTCCTCCTAACATGGTCCTTAATCACCTGGCATAAACCGCAACACTCACACACAAAAACAAAAAAACATTATTGTTCTGTGTTGCTGCATATGTCATGGTTTTATGATTAGATGCTGTTCACATCACCAACCACTTTACAGCATAGACCAAGTGTATTTTATTTATCATGCACCTTGGCTTGAAAAGACCTTTCTTCCTGTACCTTGATTCACAGTTACTGTTCGTCTAACTTAGCTGCATTGCAATTTGTACAGTCCGCATCTCTGTTCATCGTCATCATCATCATCATTTATATCTGTTTTCCATGCTGGCATGGGCTGGATGGTTTGACTGGAGTTGGTAAGACTGGGGGCTGCACCAGGCTCCATTGTCTGTTTTGGCATGGTTTCTATGACTAGATACCCTTCGTAATGCCAACCACTCCACAGAGTGTACTGATTGCTTATCTGAGAATCTTATCTGCAGAAAAAAATTAAGAGTTTTCTTTCTCTTCTTTGCATGAATTAGTTTTGTTGTATCTTAGGAGGGTCATTATACCAATTATATAAACACACTAATTGTTTCCACTTCTTTATTATTTATTTCTCAATTGGTTAACTATTTAACCAATTAACTAATCGATTGTTTCATTAAACATTTGATTAATCAATCAATCAATCATTTGTTTCATTTTTTTGTTTCACATTCACTAAGTTGCTGTTTTCTTCGACAAACGTCATTTGCTGTGTATGACTCTAGGTTTCATAGGTTGCGTTCATTACAGGTGAAATACCACAGCATTCTACGATTAAAGGAAGGGAGTGAGTTAGTTCCTATGAAACATGTCAGAAGTAATCTTAACCTGTTGAGCTGCCTATATTGTCTGGGTAGAGGAATGAATTCTACAATAAAACTCTGTGACTGACTAGAGTGTGGAATAGGGTGACTTGAGCTGTCTCCATGATTTACATAGAGTGAAAAACCTGTGGCTTAGTGGTTAAGGTACTTGGCTCATGATTGTAAGGTGATAAGTTCAATATCTGGCGGCATGTTGTGTCTTTGAGCAAGATATTTTATTTCATGTTGCTCTACTTCACTCAGCTGTCAAAAATGAGTAGTGGTACCTGTATTTCAAAGGGCCAACCATGTCACATTATTTATCATTCTGAATCTCCCTGATAACAACATTAACGTTACACATGTCTGTGAAGTTTGCAGCCTGTTCTAGGTTAATTTCACAAGCAAGCTGTTCTGTTGATTGGATCAACTGGGACACACACATCATCATAACCAATGGAGTGGTGGTTGTAGTGTGTCTTAGAAGGATCATTGTGTCAATTGTAAACACACATAAACACGCTGGTTCTATTTTGTATCTTTTTTTATTCATCAATTGGTTAACCATTTAACCAGTTGGCATTAGGAAGGACATCCAGATGTAGAAACCAAGCCAAATCAGACTAGACCCTGGTACAGCTCTCCAGCTTACCAGTGTCATTCAAACTGTCTGACCCATGCCAGCATGGAAAATGGACACTAAATGATGAAGATGATGATGATGATAAATTGACTAGCGTAGGAGTGGCTGTGTGGTAAGTAGCTTGCTTACCAACCACATGGTTCTGGGTTCAGTCCCACTGCGTGGCACCTTGGGCAAGTGTCTTCTACTATAGCCTCGGGCTGACCAAAGCCTTGTGAGTGGATTTGGTAGACGGAAACTGAAAGAAGCCCATCGTAAATATGTATATATATATATATGTGTGTGTGTATATATGTTTGTGTTTGTCCCCACCAACATTGCTTGACAACCGATGCTGGTGTGTTTACGTCCCTGTAACTTAGCAGTTTAGCAAAAGAGACCAATAGAATAAGTACTAGGCTTCCAAAGAATAAGTCCTGGGGTCGATTTGCTCTCGACTAAAGGCGGTGCTCCAGCATGGCCACAGTCAAATGACTGAAACAAGTAAGAGAGTAATTGATTGTTTGATTACTTATTAGTGAGCGTGGCCGTTGCCAGTACCGCCTGACTGGCTCCCGTAGGATTTTCAAGCGAGATCGTTGCCAGTGCCCCTGGACTGGCTCTTGTGCGGGTGGCACATGAGATGCACCATTTTGAGCGTGGCCGTTGCCAGTACCGCCTGACTGGCTCCCGTAGGATTTTCGAGCGAGATCGTTGCTAGTGCCCCTGGACTGGCTTGTGCGGGTGGCACATAAAAGACACCATTTTGAGCGTGGCCGTTGCCAGTATCGCCTGACTGGCCTTCGTGCAGGTGACACGTAAAAGCACCTACTACACTCTCTGAGTGGTTGGCGTTAGGAAGGGCATCCAGCTGTAGAAACTCTGCCAAATTTAGATTGGAGCCTGGTGTTGCCATCCGGTTTCACCAGTCCTCAGTCAAGTCGTCCAACCCATGCTAGCATGGAAAGTGGACGTTAAACGATGATGATGATGATGATGATTAACCTACTCAGTTAAGTTTATCAAAGTCCTCTCAGCGCCATTCCTACCACTTCAATGACTTGCCTTCTTTACCTAGGTTCATCTAAGGCTTTAGATAACAAGTGGTATCTTGGGCTATTATTGTCTTCTGCTAAAGCTTCAGATCAGATGGAAAAAGAAGCTTGTCAGATGTGTATACTGTGCTGTGGGATTGAACCTGGAACCACACAGCTACACCTGCTCTTTCGTCCATACAGTTACATACAAATAATACAATTAAATTACATTGTTAATTTTCTTTATAAGGTATTGAATGGAATAATATAGAGGAACAAAATTTTATTTCCTGTCATATGACAAGATTGAGCTCAGAGTTGTGGAATTTGGCAACTTCAGATAATTTGCTTCTCCTACCATCTATATGTTTTTCCTGTATTGAATAGAATGCACATTATAACTTAATTAGAACAAATTAATAAGCATTAAGAATTATGTTAGAACAAATTGATCAATTATGTAGGAGAAGTAGAGGAATATTTAGTGATAGATCATGTGCAAATTAATCATTTATATTTTACCTTGTGATATTCCCCTAATTAAGAAATATTACATCATTGTCATTTAATGTCCGCTTTTCATGCTTGCATGGATCGGATGGAATTTGTTGAGATAAATCTTTCCACAGTTGCATGCCCTTTCTGTTTGCAATCCTCATTTGTTTCCTGTAAAGTAATATTTCCCATGACCAGACATATAAAAGATTGGAAGCGAAGGACACTACTTGTATGACCACCTTACGACCATCATGAGATGTCGGGGGAAAAGAGATAGTAACATACACATTGTTGGCACGCCGTCGCTTACGACGTCGAGGGTTCCAGTCGATCCGATCAATGGAACAGCCTACTCGTGAAATTAACGTGCAAGTGACTGAGCACTCCTCAGACACATGTACTCTTAATGTAGTTCTCAGGGAGATTCAGCGTGACACAGTGTACAAGGCTGACCCTTTGAAATACAGGTAGAACAGAAACAGGAAGAAAGAGTGAGAGAAAGTTGTGGTGGAAGAGTACAGCAGGGTTAGCCACCATCCCCTGCCGGAGCCTCATGGAGCTTTAGATGTTTTCGCTCAATAAGCACTCACAACGCCCGGTCTGGGAATCGAAACCGCGATCCTATGACCGCGACCCGCTGCCCTAACCACTGGGCCATTGTGCCTCCACTAACATACACATACACATTATTAATTAAAGTATACAGTATTATAGATCCATTTCAGCTGATCTTACCAATCAGTTTCACATTAGATATAAAATAACTGGATATTCTATAACAGCACTGTTAAGTAATATCCAGTGTGAAACCAATTGATAAGATCAGCTAGAATGAATCCACAATACAGTATATTTGGTTAATATACCTGCTCGGCAGCCCATCTCAGAAATGTGGCTCTCAAGTGGTAGAGTTGTTGTCATTCTCTGTGGCAATGCCTTTGCTATTATGTCAGCAGGGCGTGGCACCATTCAGACAGGGGTGTACAGCCTATTATGGACTCGAGCGAAAGGATTAGAGACAAACATTTACTTCTCTAGCCAAAACCTTGCGAGTGGATTTAGTAGGCAGAAACTGAAAGAAGCCTGTCTTGTATATATATATGGCAGGCTTCTTTCAGTTTCCATCTACCAAATTCACTTACAAAACTTTGATCGGCTTGAGGCTACAGTAGTAGTCACTTGACGAAGGTGTTACGCAATGGGACTGAACCTGGAAGTATGTGGTTGGGAAGCTAGCTTCGTATCACACAGCTATGCCTGTGCCTGTGCCTGTGTATATACATTACATAGCTGTAGAAACTCTGCCAAATCAGATTGGAGCCTGGTGTAGCCATCTGGTTTCACCAGTCCTCAGTCAAATCGTCCAACCCATGCTAGCATGGAAAGCGGACGTTAAACGACGACGATATGTGTATCTGTGTGTTATCTTCGCTTCTTGACTTCATGCGCTAGTTGTAAACAAGTATCTCTGTGAAGCAAGTAGTGTCTTTCATTCCCAATTGTCTGTGGTCATGGGGAATATTACTTTACCTTACTCAGTGAGGTTTGGCAACAGGAAAGGCGTCATGCTATAGAAAATTTGACTCATTATATTCTGTCTGACCCATGCAAGCAATACACTCTGTTAAGTGGTTGGTGTTGGGAAGGTTACACAGCCATAAAATCCATTCCACAACAGACAACTGTTGTCTGGACAGCTCTTTGCTAGCCGGTTCCCTGTCACACTGTCCAACCCATGCCAGCATGGAAAGCGGATGTTAAACAACGATGTCGATGTATGTATGTAAGTATGTATGTATGCGTGTGTGTGTGTGTAAATTTATATATTATGTATGGATGTGTGGATGGATGTATGTATGTGTGTGTGTGTGTAAATTTATATATTATGTATGTGTATGTGTGTGTGTGTGTATGTGTAAATTTATATATTATGTATGGATGTATGTATGTATGGATGTATGTGTGTGTGTGTGTGTGTAAATTTATATATTATTTATGGATGGGTGGATGTATGTATCATCATCATCGTTTAACGTCCGCTTTCCATGCTAGCATGGGTTGGACGATTTGACCCATGCTAGCATGGAAAGCGGACGTTAAACGATGATGATGATACATACATCCACCCATCCATAAATGGATATATGTGTGTGTGTGTGTGTGTGTGTGTAAATTTATATATTATGTATGGATGGGTGGATGTATGTATATATGGATGTATGTGTGTGTGTGTGTGTGTGTGTAAATTTATATATTATGTATGTATTTAAACTTCTGCAGTTTCTGTTTCTCAATTTTACTCAAGATGTTGGTTAGTCTCAGGATATAGTCAATCAGGCCAAACCTGTGACCGTATAGTTGTGAAACGAACATCTTATTTACACAGCCATGCTTGTGCTTATATTGCAGAAAATATATAGATATAAAAAAAAAAGAAGCAAATTATGATGTTTAGCCTGAATGGCCTAATTTTAGAGATCTTAGATCTTGATTGTCAAAGCAGATAGGATAGTGGACAAGCTGAAATAGATGTTTATTTTAGACCATCTGTTAATATTACTTTAACTGACTTTTTTTACACGAAGCTCAGCTTGCGAAGACTTATTGGGGCAAGTGAAAGCGAAATCGGGATAGCACCTGTGCCCAGCGTTGCCTTTCTGGCACTTGTGCCCATGACATGTGTAAGGATTTTCGAGCGAAATCGTTGCCAGTGCCCCTGGACTGGCTCTTGTGCGGGTGGCACTTAAAATACACCATTTTTAGCATGGCCGTTGCCAGTACCGCCTGACTGGCCTTCGTGCCGGTGGCACGTAAAAGCACCCACTACACTCTGAGTGGTTGGCATTAGGAAGGGCATCCGGCTGTAGAAACTCTGCCAAATCAGATTGGAGCCTGGTGTAGCCATCTGGTTTCACCAGTCCTCAGTCAAATCGTCCAACCCATGCTAGCATGGAAAGCGGACGTTAAACGAAACGACGAAGTCAATGGAGGATCAGCTTCCTTAATTCTCTTCATGATGTCTGTGATTGATGTAAAGTTGGGAGGATGTTGTCATTAGACTGGAGACCTAACCCAAAGCGTTGCCACAGAGTCTGGTCATCAGCACTCTGGCTCTTCGTAGAATACGGGAAATGAATGACAATACTTCTATGACAATGACAACCTTTTTACAACTCTTAAGACACAAAGATACACTCACACAGACATACATACATAAATATATGTATCACCCAGTTTAACACTGCTGATTAGTCCTTAGTTAATGACTGGTATCCTATACAACAGGATACAGATTTAGTAATTTTTAATTCACTTCACTCTAGAAAATCTAATTTAACAATGGTCCTTTATCTTTAATGATAACTGGTGTTATATTTTGGACAAAGTAAATCTAGAATAAATAAAACTATTTAAGTTCTGCTATCAGTGATAACTAATGTAAGATGAAATAATGTGAGTCTTTAAATAGTTGTAATTACCATAAGGGAGTGAAGAGAGAGTTCTGTATGTTCTAATTGAAATGTGTGGAGGCGCAATGGCCCAGTGGTTAGGGCAGCAGACTCGCGGTCATAGGATCGCAGTTTCGATTCCCAGACCGGGCGTTGTGAGTGTTTATTGAGCGAAAACACCTAAAGCTCCACGAGGCTCCGGCAGGAGATGGTGGCGAACCCTGCTGTACTCTTCCACCACAACTTTCTCTCACTCTTACTTCCTATTTCTGTTGTGCCTGTAATTCAAAGGGTTAGCCTTGTAACACTCTGTGTCACGCTGAATCTCCCCTAGAACTACGTTTAGGGTACACGTGTCTGTGGAGTGCTCAGCCACTTGCACGTTAATTTCACAAGGAGGCTGTTCCGTTGATCGGATCAACTGGAACCCTCGACGTTGTAAGCGACGGAGTGCCAAGAACAACAATTGAAATGTATCCAAAAGAGAAGAAAGAGTTCCACATGATCTGCTGTGTTTGATGGCCATATAAGATGCATAGTTTCCTTAAAAAATATCTCAAAAAATTACCCTAAGTCCTATATGTGTAGTTTGGCCAATGTTACATGCTGAAATTGGGGTGCATCTATGTTCATGAGTCTTTTATGCTATCAAATACTGTAGTTGAAAGAGAAGAGAGAATTCCATGTCTTGGAAGAGAGTCCCAGTGTTGTAGGTGAAATGTAGCCATGAATATTGAATATTTTTTATTTCTTTTCCTTTCCTTCTTATAACTGTGAAGTCATGCGGCCTAGTAGCTAAAGTGTTGCACTCGTGATTGCAAGATCATGGTTTCAGTTCCTAGACTGGGTGGTGCATTGTGTTCTTGAACAAAGCCTTTCATTTCCCATTGCTCCAGTTCATTCAGTTATAAATGGGTAACACTGCAATGGATTGGTGTCCTGTTCAGGGGGAACATTATGATCTTGGTTACTTATATGCCATGGAATCTAGGCAACCAGCCCTACGAGTCCTAGGACTCAAGACTATACTTACTGGTGACTATGTTTATTTAAACAACTACACTTCCTTTTATGTCCATACTTATGTTTTGCTAATCTAAGCCCTATTTTTGGTTTCTCTCACATTGCTTTTCCAGATATGCTTCGAAGCTGGACAATATGGTGTAGCACGCCATTCTTTGAAAAAGTTGGTTAATATTGGGTTCAATGATGACAGGAAACTGAAAAAATTTTATAGCATTGGTGAGTTATTTTCTGATATAAATCTATGTAATAATACATCGTCGTTTAATGTCCGCTTTCTATGCTAGCATGGGTTGGACGATTTGACTGAGGACTGGTGAAACCAGATGGCTACATCAGGCTCCAATCTGATTTGGCAGAGTTTCTACAGCTGGATGCCCTTCCTAACGCCAACCACTCAGAGAGTGTAGTGGGTGCTTTTACGTGCCACCGTCACAAAGGCCAGTCAGGCGATAATGGCAACGGCCACGCTCAATTCAATCTATCTCTACTCTTCAATATAAATCCATAAATCAATGCTGAGAAATACATCATAACCCAGTGTATTGATATCTATACAAAAGAAAGGAAATAGTGTTATGTCAACTATCTCTCAACTTTTCTAGTTGGGGTAGCTATGTATCTCCTTTACAGCAAGACACCTGATCCTGTTCCTCTATCATACTCTTATTCCACAACACCTAGCATAAACCACATCCTTCGATCAAGGAGTCTTGTCTTGCAAGTTATTTACTTGTGCCAGTGACTTGAAAAAGCACCTAGTACACTTTGTGAAGTGGTTGGCATTAGGAAGGGTATCTGCTGTTGTTTGTCAACAACAACTATCGGTGGTGTATATTTCATTTGTCACTAATATTTATGACATCGTTCGTGTGTTTGTACTGGTTTTAGTTTTAGGGTTAGGGTGTTAGAGTTAAGGATTTAGGGTTAAGGTTAAGGAAAAAAGTGAAAAAAAATGAAGAAATTGGAGGGGGTGGGGTAAGGGGGCCAAAAAATTTCAAAATTCCGATTTTTGGCAATTTTCCAGAATCTCCGTATCTGAAAAGCTGGGTTTTTGGGAAAAAAAAAAAAATTTAAGAAAAACAATAATTTTCGAAAAAAAAATTGTGGTGAGAGGTTTATCTGAAAATAGTAGCTGAAAAACAGGACCCCCCCTCTTAAAAAGCAGGAGAAATGCACAAACGATTATGGTGGTGTCATGAAGTAAACGTGCTTCAGATACACTTGTTTATTCATACGAATGTAACTGAGATGAAATATGTCATAAATAACAGTGACAAATGAAATATAGACTGCCAGAAGTTGTTGACAAACAACAGCAGTAATTTTATTCAGCTGAATACACATCATTGATGGGTTGAAATTACCGAAATACGGCAACTTTAACATGAAATAACTTCATAAATAGAAACTTTTCTCAATAATGCTAAGAGTAAAAGATGTTTTATATGACACATTCTACCAGTGTCCGAAGTTTGAAAGTGTTTAGTTACAATAAATTAATTCTCGATCTGCCGATGAAAGTGAAAACATCCATATATATATATATATATATATATATATATGTATATATATCTATATATGGAAATCATGTAAAATATGTTAGCCTTTTTGTTACCATATTTCTGTTGAGATGCTCAGTGTTTCTTTCAATTAATTTTAAATATAGCAAAGAATTTAGTAAAATTAGTTATCATTAAGCTGGTTTTAGGAACATAAATTATGACGATAGTTTGGTGGAAGATTTTAAACGAGAACTTTTGAAAACAAGACATTTGTACTTCAGAGTTGGAGGCAGTTTTCAGGTGAGTTGGTATCAAAAAGGTTAACAAACATATTTAGTTTCTATAAATATAACATGTGGAAAAGACATGCAAAGTTAGTGAGGCACTCTTCTCTTTTAGCAACCATCTCTCCTGTGTTTCATATTTTTAAAAGTAGATGTTTATTTACTAGATGTTTATTTATTCGACACACTGAGAAAATGTTTAGTTGTACAAAACCAATCCACTTCAACTCTGTTTTTATGTGAACTTTCTGTTTTAAGGTGGTCTAAATGTAAACCTAATCAACTTTTCCTGCTAATTTATGTTCCAAACAACAAATTAATAATGACTTAAGTTATTTAAATCCTTTATTATTTTAAAAATTCATTGAGACAAATGCTAGTGTATTTCTACCGAAATATGATAACAAATGTGTTAATTTCTGAAGTTAATATACGTTATTTATTTTAAAAAATTTTACCACCATTATTCATACTTCCAGGAATGTCTTAATTTGCGGTTAAGCAATTATTTATATGCTTACTTGATGACCTCCTGTGATAGGAGGAGTGATACTTATATATTATACGTTGTCATCATCGTCAGCATCATTCTTATTGTTGCTGTTTTAACTCTCGCATGCTTGCATGAGTCAGATAGAATTTGTTGAGTTAGATATTTTACAATGGGATGCTCTTCCTCTTGCTAACCCTCACTAGTTTCTAAGCCAGGTGATATTTCCCCTTGGCCATGTTTTCACAAAAGACCAAAAATATATGACACTTCTTGTATGATGGTGACTCTTGTTTACAACTATAATGTTGAAACTTTTAGACAGAAATACACATAAACATACATATATATATATATATATATATATATATATATATATATATATATATATATAGGTTCAAAAAAAGGAAAAAGACAAAAAACAACAACGTGAGGACGTGATACAGATAATGTTACTAGACGCTCGGGAAAGGAAAGAGAGAGAGTATGACGTTTCGAGCGGAGCTCTTCGTCGGAAACGAGAAGTTCAAAGAAGGGAAAAACGGAGGAAGAAAAAATCGCCACCAATATCCACGAGGTTACATTGTATGACAGAAATAGTTTGATGAAACTTATTTAGCAATAAGAAAATTGTAATATCACAATTGTTTCGTAACTTAAAAACATGTAAATAATGAAAGGCAAAGTTGACTTCAGTGGAATTTGAATTCAGAATATAAGGAGGGATGAAATGCCGTCAAGCATTTTGTTTGGCATGCTAACAATTCTGCCAGCTCACCACCTTGGTGGTAATAATAATAATAATAATAATTATAATTATAATTATAATAATATCACCATGTTGTGCACATATAGTTGTGATGCATGGTGTACTCTTATCAGACAGGTAGCCATGGTGGGTATATTGGACTTTGTATATTTATACCCCAGTGTCACTTTGATGGTGTGCATTGTTCTTGCACTCAATAATAATAAACAAATTTTTTTAAAGAAATCCTTCAATCTTTTCTTCTCCAACAGCTCAGAAGAGTGAAATAGTCCAGGACAAACTGACAGCACTAGAGAAAAAATTAGCAGATAGTGAGAGTATCAAGAGCCTGATGAAACAATATGAGATGCTAGCGGATTACTCTGTTGATTTGTCTTTCTACAAACTAGCCATCAGATATTACCTTAAAGTGGTATGTTGATATTTTGTACTCCTTTTCATTCAGTCTTGTACTCTATTTTGACTTGGTTTTCAGACATCATCATCATCATCGTTTAACGTCTGCTTTCCATGCTGGCATGGGTTGGACGATTTGACTGAGGACTGGTGGAACCGGATGTCAACACCAGGCTCCAATCTGATTTGGCAGAGTTTCTACAGCTGGATGCCCTTCCTAATGCCAACCACTCTGAGAGTGCAGTGGGTGCTTTTACGTGTCACCTGCACGAAGGCCAGTCAGGCGGTACTGGCAACGGCCACGCTCAAAATGGTGTATTTTATGTGATACTCTCTTAAAATGCTTACATCATCCTTATTGTTTTAATGACTACTTTTCCATGCTTGCATGGGTTTGACAGATTTTTTATGGCTGGATGCCCTTCCTGTCACCAACCTTTACTTGTTTCCAAGCAAAGTAGTATTTCCCTTTGGCCAGATGTGTTCTCACAAAATATCAGAAATGGACAATACTGCTTGTATGGCAGAAAGGAACAATACTCCTTGTATCACACAGTGTCAATCCAAGGAGACATAGTTATACACACACTTACACTCACATCATCATCGTTATCATTGTTTAACATCTGCCTTCCATGCTGGCATGGGTTGGACCTCCCTCAAAATGTCTCCACACCTCAGTTGAGAGGTCGTGTCTTGTGAGTTGCCTGGTAACCTCCTTAGGGCTGGGGCCATGTAAAAAATGCCCAATACACTCTTTACAGTTGTTGTCACTAAGAAAGGTATCCAGCTTTAGAAACCATGCCAAAGCAGGCAGTGGAACTTGGCACAGTCCTCTGGCTCACCAGTGCCAAGTAATTTGTCCAGCCCATACCAGCGTGGAAAACAGACATTAAATGGTAATGCTGATGATAACAATGGAATTCTTACAGTTTTCATCTACCAAATCCACTTACAAGGCTTTGGTCAGCTCAGCAATAGGGTAGAAGACACTTGCTCAAGGTGTCACTCAGTAGGGCTGAACCCAGAACCATGTGACTGAGAAGCAAACATCTTAAATTTCTCTATACTTCCAATTGCTATAGATTCCTAATGCAACTTACAGCTGTGACCATCACTTGTATGGTAAGGAATCTTACATTGGGGAATGGTAACAACTAGGGTAGGGTAGCTGACTGCTTATTGTGATCATTCGTTTTTTGGTTTCCTGTAGCTTTGCTCTCTTTTACAAACCCAGTGAACATACATATATTTCCGATTTCAAAGAAATTTGAAGAATAGATATAACACCCAGCTTGGAAATTGAGAAAGTCTTTAATGTTTCAAGCCTACGCTCTTCCACAGAAAGAAACAAGCAGAGAAACAAGGAGAGAAAAAAAATGTGTGTAGTGGTTAGCGATCTGTCATGGCGAATACCAGATAGAAGGGTCACACAGGAGAGTTAAGAAGAAGGGTAGATAACAAAGTAGTAGTGATCCCAAAACGAAGGTGCGTGTGTGTGAGAGAATGCTGGTGATCTTAACGTATGCATGTGAAGGTGTGAAAATGTGGGGATGGGAATTGGTCAGTGCTGGTGTGTGCGTGGGTGGGTGTTGTGATGTGATGTGTTGTGTGGTATGGTGTAGCGTGGTGTGGTGTGATGGTGTTGGGAGGTGGGGAGAGCACAGTGGGATGTGGGTTAGGCTGAGGGTGGGGGTAGAGGTGGGGTATGTAGGTAGGCAGAGGTTGGAGGTAGGTGGGGTATGTGGGAGGGTGTATATATATATATATATATATATATATATATATATACACACACACACACACACACATATACACACACCACTGCAAGTCAAGTGACTCGATGTTAATTTCACAAGCAGAGTGTTCCATAGATCAGATCCACTGGAACTCTTGTCATCATAACTGACAGAGTGCAAGTTTTTTTTTTGTGGTTTTAGTGGGGCTTTAGTTGAGAGAAATCTAACAGCTATTTCTAGCATAAAGACTTCCCTGTTGACAGGTACCATATTTCACTTGACTTGCCCGGAAATAGCAGTAAAATTTCCCCAGTAACAACAACAATAACAAGATAACTTCTATATGGTTGCTTTGGCGGTTAGAAACAGCAGCTAAATTTCATATATATGAAATCAATATCTAAAAAGAATGTGAAGATAAAAAGTGGTCCCTAAAAAAAAGAGAGATAAAAAAACCATTCCCTTGATTTTCTCAGGAATTTGGGTCAAGGATAAAAAATAAAAAAATGG
This sequence comes from Octopus bimaculoides, assembly GCF_046866305.1. NCBI lineage: Eukaryota > Metazoa > Mollusca > Cephalopoda > Octopoda > Octopodidae > Octopus > Octopus bimaculoides. The sequence continues at coordinate 9,745,928 of NC_142952.1, forward strand.
AGGGAAAGGGTTATTTTTTTTTTTTTTAGCTCAAGAATGTTCCAGCCATGATCATCCCATCTTGTTTTTAGACATAATATATTTAGTTCTACATGATCTAATGTCTTTTGCTGACTGAGAAGATGGGTGCTATGTGAAGAAAGCTTGGCTATCATTTCCAGCAGGCTGAGCTACTGTAAAGAGGCCTCCCTCATTCGCTTGTTCATGTTTTGGAGGCAGCGGCAGTAACGGTTGTGGTGGTGGGGGTGGCAAAAGAAAGGACAAAGGTTGTTGTTATTGTCATTGCTGCTGCTGCTGCTGTTGGTGTTCTTTAAAACAAGTCGGCCTCGAATGAATAAAACCATGATTTAAAGTCATTCTATCTATCTTCACATTACCATTCTTTTTACTTTACATTATTGGATATCTAGGACCACATTATTGGATGTTATTGGATATCTAGGACCACATTATGCAATGTATCCCCATTTCCATCTACCAAATTCACTTAGAAGGCATTGGTGGGTCTGGGGCTATAGTAGAAGACATTTGTTCAAGATGCCATTTAGTGGCACTGAACCTGAAACCTTGTGGTTGCAAGACCTGCATTTTAACCTACCAGCCATGTCTATGTTGCAATAATAAATACATAAATAAAAACATACATTAGTCACATGCTTGGGTTTTTCACAGAATTTTTGCTCTGTTGGATTTCCCAGAAAACTGCCATCTTTGGCAGTTTGCCTATGTGAATAGTGTTCCCCTACCATGACGTACGCGCACACACACACATGTATACACAGATGTACATGTTCATATAAGTATGTGCTTATGTGCATTTGTGTATATGTATGTAACAGGATGCACATACACATATGGAAACGAGCACATACACATGTAGACTTGTGTACAAGGATACATATTTACACATGGAAACAAACACACACACATGTTCTTGTAGTTGTGAATGAGTGTGTGTAACAAGATATATACAAACGCTTTTGGATTTGCATGCATACATATAAAAATACACAGACACACATGAAAATCTGCCAAATGCTACTGAAGAAACAGTGATGGGGGAGGGATGGTATTTTCTTTCTTTTTTCTCTGGTTTGATTTTGTAGGAGCCAATCCTTTGCCGTTGACTATTTAAAACCATTAAGCTATGTCTTAAGTAGCTTCCTTCCTTCTATCAGCTTGAAGTGGTGGGGTGAGAATTGTACTTGTGCTAGTGAGAGAAAGGAAGTTCTATAGTGAGGGGAAAATTACATGAGGTTAAATAGGAAGGGAGTTAACAGCCTATAGGGCTAGAGTTAACTGGAGAACAATTTGAAATCTATCGGTGATGATTTTATAATGAGATTTTACTGTCTCATATTACTGTCATTTTACTCTGATACATATATATATATATATATATATATATATATCTGTTTGTATGTCTGTCTATCAGTTAGCCATTCAGTCAGTCAATTATTTGTGTTTAAGGTGTCCACAAAGTCTGGGTACATGGGGATTAACACATAAATTAAGAAATTATTATTTCTTATATTTAATTGTTTATGTTATGATTTTATTTACTCCATAGGCGCAGGAGTGACTGTGGTAAGTAGCTTGCTTACCAACCACATGGTTCCGGGTTCAGTCCCACTGCGTGGCATCTTGGGCAAATGTCTTCTACTATAGCCTCGGGCCGACCAAAGCCTTGTGAGTGGATTTGGTAGACGGAAACTAAAAGAAGCCCGTCGTATATATGTATATATATATATATATATATATATATATATATATATATGTATATGTGTGTGTGTGTGTGTGTGTGTTTGTGTGTCTGTGTTTGTCCCGCCCAACATCGCTTGACAACCGATGGTGGTGTGTTTACGTCCCCGTAACTTAGCGGTTCGGCAAAAGGAGATCAATATAATAAGTACTAGGCTTACAAAGAATAAGTCCTGGGGTCGCTTTGCTCAACTAAAGGTGGTGCTCCAGCATGGCCGCAGTCAAATGACTGAAACAAGTAAAAGAGAGAAAAGAGAGAAAGTATGTATATGATGGTTTACATTTTAGCTATCACATTAGAAAATTAACAATGCTATCTTACCTTTCATATTCTATTGACATTATATCCTATGGTTTGAAGCTATAAGACTTTGTAAACTATCCTGACCAAGTAAATTATTTATACGGTACATCATAAAATAGAGGTATGCTATAGAATGAAATCCTGATGTGTTAGAAAAAAGAATGGATGCCATATTCGAAATCAGCATCTCAAAATTAACTATAAACAACCACAAACCCCGAAGTCAGCAAAATGTGTGTTGACCAGTGTAATTAATTGCAAGTTGATGACAGAAAAAACATAGGCAGTGAGATAATTTGAGAAAAATAACATTTTGCGGGTAATAGGAATATGTGAGTGGCATTTGTCTACCATCCAACAAATGAGAAAAGAGAGGGAGAGAGACAGAGAGAAAAAAAAGGCCTACTCTTTTTTCTTGTTTTTGCCATCAGTAAGTGGCTGTTAACATTTATTTAGGTTATCATTAAAAATTGTTGTATGTGATTCAGTGAGTTTCATTTCATTTCCATATAGTGATCTTTTCTCTGAATTCCTTAATTGCAAAATTTCCAAAAAAATTTTCCCAGAATGTGTGTGTATGTTGCTTGTATATTTGTTTGTTTGTTTGTATGTATGTATGTATGTATGTATGTATGTATGTATGTATGTATGTGTGTATGTGTGTGTGTTTATATATATATAAGTATATGTATGTATGTATGTATGTATGTATGTATGTGTGTATGTGTATGTGTGTGTGTTTATATATATATAAGTATATGTATGTATGTATGTATGTATGTGTGTGTGTTTATATATATATAAGTATATGTATGTATGTGTGTGTGTGTGTTTATATATATATAAGTATATGTATGTATGTATATATATGTGGTATATGTATATGATAGGTCACTTTTGAGGCTCTCATAATTGCCACTGGTAACATGGAATCCAGTACAACCTGTTGCATGGTTGGGTTGCTGGTGACTAAACTGGCACCCCCACCAGGCTATCCTGGTGAGGAGGGTTGCTAGAAACCCAGCGGAATTAAAAACAAGACCTGTGAAAGGTCGGATGAACCTAGTGCAAGCTCAACGGCTATTTAGCTATTGCACGGGTACGCAGAAATTCTGGGATGGTGTCCGGTGTGCTCAAAGACCACTGGAAGTGATGCACCCCTCAGCTTCTGTTGAAGGATATCTCTAGGAGATGGTCACTCTGATATAAAACCAGATATACAGGGAATGGCATTGGACATTTTAGGAATCTTTGGTTTGCGCTAGAGATCACGGCACTCCTACATCCCTGAGCCTGCAACTCATATTGGCACCAGACATCTTGTTCCGGCTTGTTTTGGATAATGTCAATAGAGTGGAGAGGGTCTATGAGGTGTTGTGCAAGCCTTATTGGACCTAAAACTCTGCACAGGCATTGCTGACCTCTGCTCGATACGTGCTTTTTATTTATTTTTTTCCTTATATATATTTATTTTATTTTTAGTATATACGTATCTTTATTTTTAGTATATATTTACTCTCTCTCTTTTACTCTTTATATTTTTAGTATATTTTAATTTAATTTTTTAGTTGGAAGTCCTGCGGCGATGGGAACATAGTGAAGCATGCAGACCTGACTTGTTGGAAGCATGTAGTCACCAACCTGCACGTAGGTGGCCCATGCTAAACATAAAGTCTCCTTGTCGCCCAAGACAGTCGTAAGATTCAGTTGCTGCATGGGTGTCCATTTGGGGAGGGCACTGCTCACCAGGAGGCCGAGGAGGTTCTAGAATAGGTGAAGCAAAAATTGCCTGTCTTTCTATATCTGGTCAGTTTAGCATGACTGATGGATGTCCACCCTGTGCTCGAAAAACAAAGAGACTTTTATTTACAAAATCTGGATGGAACTTGAACGTTTCCTGTTGGAATGTGCACACACTGTTGGATAATAAGAGTGATTGTAGGCCTCAAAGGCACACTGCACTTGTTGCTCATGAGCTGAACCGCTATAACATTGATCTAGTTTCACAGACTTATGTAAAAGGTGATGGTCAGCTTGAGGCAGTAGGAATTGGGTACACCTTTTTTTTGGAAGGGGAAATGAAAGGAGGAGCACAGAGAGGCTGGTGTTGGCTTTGCAGTTCGATCTGATATCCTTAAGAAGTTGAGGGATCTTCCTGTTCCTATAAATGAACGTCTAATGACTCTACAATTGCACCTGAAAGGTGGGCAGTTTGCTACTCTAATAAGTGCCAATGCACATACTTTGACTAGTTGTGATGGAAATAAAAACTATTTTTTATACCCAGCTGAGAGCCATACTTAGGAAAATCCCCAATTCTGATAAAGTCATTCTACTGGGGGATTTCAATGCCAGGGTTGGAACAGACTGGCAAACATGGAACTCTTTAGGACGTTTTGGTGTAGGGGAAATGAATAGCAATGGTCTCATGCTGCTGGAACTTTGCGATGAACATGGTGTTTACATTGCAAGCACTCATTTTATGCACAAAGGTGATCACACAATAACGTGGATGCATCCAAAGTCTAAAGTTTGGCACTTGCTGGATTATGTCATCATTCGCAAGTGTGATATCTATGACACTTGTAATGTCAAGTCCTTTCATGGATTGGAATGCTAGACAGACCACAGTCTGTTGCGAGCAAAGTTCTGGATGATGATTAGGGTGAAAGAGAGAAGAGGCCCAGTCAGCATTTCTCGATATCTGAATGTCCATGATGCTGTGTTGAGGAAAGAGCTTCAGACTCGCTTGTCCAGCATTGAAAATACTGCAGCATGGGAAGATTTTCGAGACCAGGTTCTTTGCTGCCAGACACAGAGACTAGTTTGATGAAAATGATGCTGAAGTTCATTGACTGTTGGTTGTAAAGCACCGTGCTCACAATCTATTGCTACAGATAGGACTTTCTGCTGTGCAGTGAAATCTAGCACTTGCCCACTATAACAGTGTAAAATCAGCGATCTCTCAGCGATCTCTCAGGATCTCTGCAGCGATCTCTCAGGAAGATGCAGAACACTTGGTGGGAGGATCTTGCTCGTGATGTTCAGGCTACTGCTGATGCCAATGACAGCAAGAAGCTTTACCATCTTACGAAGGAAGTTTATGGGCCTAAGAGCTCCACATCAGCTCCTTTGCTTTCCAAGGAGTCTTCCACTGTATTTACTAAATCAACAGAAATCACAGGTCGCTAGATCAAACACTTCTCTGAACTCCTAAACCATGAGTCAGTTGTGGATGAAACAGTGATTGATACTATGCAACAAAGACCTATCATTGGCTCTTTAAACCACACCCTCAATAGATGAAGTAATGACATCAATAAGTAAATTGAATCTCGGTAGGGCAAGGCAAGTGAGAGCATAATCTGTGGCCTCTGCCAGAAGTGTAGCCAGTTCACTTATTCATATCTTTACTTCATTGGACACTAAAAACTCTGCTTGTGAAGACCTGTTGAGGCAAGTGAATTTGGAATTTGGAATTTGAAATCTAAAATCAAAATCGAACCAAATCCGACTACTGGCACCCATGCCAACCTCTCCTTCATTGAACACTAAACTCTGCTTGCGAAGACCTGTTGGGGCAAGTGAAATTGGAATCAAAATCGTAATTGAACCATACTCGATGACTGGCACCTGTGCCAGTGGAGCACTAACAGCACTGTCTGAGTGTGTTCATTGCCAGAGCAGCTGTCTGGCTTGTCAGTCCTCAGTCAAATTGTCCAACCCATGGTAGCATGGAAAGCAGACGTTAAATGATGATGATGATGATATGTTTATATGTATATATGTGTATGTATATATATATATATATATATATATATATATATATATATATATATATATATATATATATATATATATTTGTGTGTGCGTATATATGAATTTGCATGTTTTGTGTGTCTGTCTGTATAAATGCATGTTTATTGTGTGTGTTTGTGTATGTATATGTATGTATGTTTGAATTTGTGTGTCTGTATAAGTGCATGTTTACAGTTTGTGTTTGTTTGTTTGTGTGTATGGTATCTTGACTGTGCTGCTCTCAGCAGCTACATGCATTTGTCCCATACTCACATGACTGCTGATAACGGTGATGATGGTGGTGGTGGTGGTGGTGGTGGTGGCAATGGAAGCGGGTGGGGTTCCTGATGTTGATATTAGCAGCGTGAATAGTTACCAAGCTTTTTGTATATTTAAGGTTATGCTAGCAGCTGACTGCATGTTACAAATGCATTATATATGCAGAGAGAGGGATATATATATAGATATATATATATTTTATTGTATGTATTTATTTTCTCCAAATTAATAAATAACTCGGACAAAATAAATTGGTTAATAGATACCAGGGTAGCAAAGATCACAAAATAACTGTGGTGTAACTCCTGTTTATGAAGTAGAAACTCCTTGATATTTTGGGTACTTGAGTAGATATAAATTTATATATAAAGGAGTTTCTACCAGTTAACATATGCGGTTTACTCCATTCATTAAATTTATATATATATATATATATATATATATATATATATATTTATATATATATATATATATATATATATATATATACATACATACATACATACATACATACATATATATATATATGTGTGTGTACATATATATATATGTATATATATGAATTTAGTGAATGGAGTAAAACGCATATGTTAACTGCATACTTTTATTTCCAACATATGTTGGAAATAAAAGTATGCAGTTAACACATGCATTTTACTCCATTCACTAAATTCATATATACTCAAGTACCCAAAATAACAAGGAGTTTCTACCTCATAAACAGGAGTTACACCACAGTCATTTTGTGATATTTGCTACCCTGGTATCTATTAACCAATTTATTTTGTCCAAGTTATTTATTAATTAGGAGAAAATAAATACATATAATATATATATATATATATATATATATATATATATATATATATATAGTGTAGTATATTGCCACTTAAGTGTGGCTGACCCCTAGGGGTGGATGTTACTGTTGCTTTTAGCCCCAGGAGGACATCTCCTCCAGCTGGCTTATCGACACACGACTGTGTCCTGTTTGCCAAGGGTAGTTATCCCTCTCACCAACATCTGCAGCACGAACGGATCAGCTGGAGGAGATGTCCTCCTGGGGCTAAAAGCAACAGTAACATCCACCCCTAGGGGTCAGCCACACTTAAGTGGCAATATACTACACTTTATCGTGCAGTTACTGTTAATACTTCATTTAGAGAATTAACATTGCTTATATATATATATATACATACATACATACATACATACATACATACACAGTGGCAGCCATAGAGTGAGAGAGATAGGCAGAGAGAAATGATGTACTGTGTGACGGAATCAGAGTTGTATAGAAATTAAATGAGAAATTGAAACTGTAGATGCACACACGTGCACATACATGTACTTGCAGACACACACATGAACGCAATCACATTTAGATATCATATGTTCCTTTCTTTTGTTTGTTTTTTTTATGTATCTTTTTCCATACTGGTATTATTTTAAAGCCAGACGCCCTTCCTGTAATTAACATTGACCTAGCACGTTTTGCAAGTGTTTTTTTATTGTATCCCCAGATCTACCAAAGTTTTGTTAGTATATTTGATAAATTATCGCTAATAGAAATCTGTGATATATATGTGTGTGTGTGAGTGTAGATTCTTTGTGTGCGTGCATGTAAGTGTTTCATGTCTCCTTGTCTAGACATCGCTTGATAGTTGTGAACCATAAGAGCTATACTTAAGAATTCATGTCAAGCCAAGTGAAATTGTGGTTGTGGCCAGTGCTGCTGACACGTAAAAGACACCCAACACACTCTGTAGAGTGGTTGGTGGTGTTAGGAAGGGCATCGAGCTGTAGAAACAGCGCCAAAATAGACTGGAGCTCCATTCAAATCTTCTAACCCATGCTAGCATGGAAAATGGACGTTAAAAGATGATGATGATACACACACACACACACGCACGCACGCATGCACGCACACACACACACACACACACACACACACACACACACACACATCCCTTTTATTACCATATTTATATTGAAATACCATGCCAAGAATTTATTAAGAAGTGATGGGTACTTAAACAAGTGAATTGAGTCATGGTGCTATTTTTCTCACAGACGGTGCCCAACTGAGCCTATTATACTGTTTAGCTGACAAAATCAAAATAAAACGATGCGCATGCACGAAATTAAAAATATAAAATGGTGACAATTTACCCATTGCACCCCATGTATATGTATGTATGCATGTATGTATTTGTTCATTCGTGGAGGCGCAATGGCCCAGTGGTTAGGGCAGCAGAGTCATGGTCATAAGATCGCGGTTTCGATTCCCAGACCGGGCGTTGTGAGTGTTTATTGAGCGAAAACACCTAAAGCTCTACGAGGCTCCGGCAGAGGATGGTGGCGAACCCTGCTGTACTCTTCCACCACAACTTTCTCTCACTCTTACTTCCTGTTTCTGTTGTGCCTGTAATTCAAAGGGTCAGCCTTGTCACACTGTGTCACGCTGAATATCCCCGAGAACTACGTTAAGGGTACACGTGTCTGTGGAGTGCTCAGCCACTTGCACGTTAATTTCACGAGCAGGCTGTTCCGTTGATCGGATCAACTGGAACCCTTGACGTCATAAGTGACGGAGTGCCAACAATTTGTTCATTCATTTGATTTTATGTCAGCGGGTTTTTTCTTTTGTTTTGAGTTTCCCCCAGCGTGTCTGGAGTTGGATGAAACCTTGTGAATGTTGGAGAGAGGCATCCTTAGTCATAACAGAAACAGACTATGGGGAAGAGAGAGGGGAGAGTTAGTTAAAAGAGAAATAAAGGGGCATGAATCCGTGGGGTGTGAGAAGATAATAATAATATGGGTAGGATAAGACAGATAAGAGCAACATGATATAGAGAGGGAAGTGATAAAAGTGTTAGATGGATGATGGGCTATCAAAGAGGTCAATGACCTAGACTTGACAGTAAGTACACATACGCGCGCGCGCGCGCGTACCACACATACATTTGATTAATTTTACATTCATGCATGTGTGTGTGGGTGTATGTATATACACATACACACACACATATACATACATACATACATATATATATATATATATATATATATATATATATATATATATATATATATATATACACATGTGTATATATATATATATATAGGAAAATGAAAAAAAGCCAGAATGCTGAACTGGAAGCATAATTTAATAAAGATTTTTTCGTTATACAGATGTTCGTCGCTGGCTGAGAATTTCTTGTCTGTTTAAGAACTCTTGTCTGTTTATTTATCGTGGTGAAGCTGAGTCACCTAACAGAATCGAAGAGAGAGATGTGCCGCGGTAGTTTGGTGTGGTGTACATAGTAAGTCGTGTTGACGCTGGTGGTGTAGAGGCTGCTTGGTAGTAGTCGTAGAAACGTGTTGCTGATGTGGCGACGGCGGTGGTCATCGTTGGCTGGACGAAGCTGTTGAAGTGGTCGCTGGAACTGCTGCTGCTGTCGTGTGGTACACGGAACAGTTCTCTAAGATCCAAGGATCAAGGTGTAGGAAGTTAGTAAGCTTTAAGCAGTCTGTAGAAGGTATAAAAAAAAAACAACTTTCAGGAACAATAGTGATTTATTGATGTCGAAGGTTGTAAACTCTTTCCTTTATCGAAGTTTGATAAGCTGAAATAATTGTTTTTTTTTATAGCTTATGGTTAGCAGCAGGGATTGCTGTGTATGCGAATAGAAATCCAGAATTAGGGAACCTACTCCATTCCTTTATTTTGGATATACACGATGTCAGCTTTTTACTTTCAGAGTTGCACGTTTCCATTACACATGCACACACTCACACACATACACACACACACACACACACACACACACACACACACACACACACACACACACAGATATGCGCACACATACACACAAAAACATTCACATACCTCCCTTTTTTATACACACAGATCGCTGCCAGTGCTCTTGGACTGGCTCTTGTGCGGGTGGCACATAAAATACACCATTTTGAGCGTGGCCGTTGCCAGTACCGCCTGACTGGCCTTCGTGCAGGTGACACGTAAAAGCACCCACTACAGTCTCTGAGTGATTGGCGTTAGGAAGGGCATCCAGCTGTAGAAACTCTGCCAAGTCAGATTGGAGCCTGGTGTTGCCATCCGGTTTCACCAGTCCTCAGTCAAATCGTCCAACCCATGCTAGCATGGAAAGCGGACGTTAAACGATGATGATGATGATGATGACATATACACATATACTCACATACAGTTGAATGGCTGTTTTTTTACTTTATTCACCCCTTCCTTTCTCATTCATATGTTGAGAACAGATGATATACTCCGCGTTCATCTTTCTCAAACAGTTATTACTTTCTCTCTTTCAGCTATGGCTATTATTCTCTCTACCTCTCCTTCACTGTATTACTACTTTCTCTCCTCTCCCTTCACCGATACTACTCTTTCTCTTTCTCCATTCTACTGTTTTACTAGTAGAAGGCTATTTTGTAAATAAAAGAATTGCTTTTTCTTTTTCTTTTTATTTTCGTTTGATATTACCATATTATTAACTTTGAATTAGAACATTTATTATGTTTTAGTAGATAATATATCGGTTTGTAGTGTTAATAACTACAAACCGATATATTATCTACTAAAACATAATAAATTTTAATTTTTGATTAGATAACCCTATTATTTTTGTAGTTGATTTTTGTTTCATTAAATTTATCTATCTTTACTAGATTTTTACTTATCATGAATTGTAATGTTAATAAAACGCTGGAATGGGGGTTTTTATATCTATATATATAATTTTTCTGGTTTTGAATTATCTGGGGTTCCAGTTATCTTTCGTTTTATGATCTGTTCCTTCCAGTCTGGGTTATGAGAGATCTTTGTATATTTTTGTTGGTCGTAATTATTCATACCAGTATGTAATTCCTGATGAAGAATGTAATCTTTATTTCATGAAGAGTTCTTTGTTTTTGTCTTTGGAATTAATTAGACTCCGAAACAATTTGTAGAATATATATTGGTTCTGTACCAACCTGGATCATGAATTAAAGTTCGTTTACACCTACAATTTTTCCTTTCATATACATACACACACACACACCCACCCACACACACACACAGATATACACACACACACAACTTCTTGATATGTGACCTATGTGACTTACAACCATCCACACTTATGACCATAAAAAATAAGGAAATTAAAAAATAAATGAATATACAAAGGATGGATTTTTGGATGTTGGGCAGCTGCATGTATGATGATTATGTTAGCATCTGGCAATGCAGGTCTCCTCAGACCCAGGAATCCACTGCCTGTCACTGTCTCTCAGTCGCTTTCAAGCTTCAATTGTGTTTGAATGAAAATAGTTTGGAATGGAACTTGGTTGGAAGTGAAGGAGAAGGTGTGTACACACACACACACACACACACACACACACACACACACACACACATACACACACACACATATGGAAAGTTATGCTAAAGAAAAACTTGATATCATATGGTCCTACATATGTTTCTTATTTCTTTATTGCCCACAAGGGGCTAAACATAGAGGGGACGAACAAAGACAGACAAAGGTATTAAGTCGATTAGATCGACCCCGAAAGGATGAAAGGCAGAGTCGACCTTGGCGGAATTTGAACTTAGAATGTAGTGTCATGTCAGACGAAATACCGCTAAACATTTCGTCCGGCCTGCTAACGTTTCTGTCAGCTCGCCGCCTTGGTCCTACATATGTTTCACCCTGCAATGGATGTTCCAAAGTGCATTTGTACCTCTTTGTGATTTAATGCAATGAAGTGTTCCTTGAAGATCTGTTTCAAATGCACTCTGAACTTCCAGTGCAGTGTTCCAAGCAACTATAAGGGTGAAACGAAACATAAGAACATATGGAATAAACTTGTATTTATTGTAAATATCTCCTACATTTCATAATTATATTTTATAGCTAGTAATACTAGCTATACAGGGTGTATACAGGTTATATAGGGTGATCAGGCTGAATTTGACAGTTTGCATGAAAGCTAATGAAAACTCAATATCCCAATAAACTAAATTTGAGTTTGCATGAAAGGGAATGAAAAAAATATCCCATTCAGCAAAATTTTATAGGGCTTGAAAGGAAATAAAAACACAATGTCCCATTGGGCTAAATTTGATAATTTGCTTGAAAGGAAAAGAACACACAATATCCCATCCAAAATCAAAACTTCAACAAGATTTTGACTGGTAATATTAACATGTAAAAAATTAAAAATTAATTTATTATAATTATAGTTAAATTAGTTAAATATTACCAGTCTCCTCAGTGCAAATGTTGTTGGCACTCCTTCGCTTACGACGTCGAGGGTTCCAGTTGATCCGATCAATGGAACAGCCTGCTCGTGAAATTAACGTGCAAGTGGCTGAGCACTCCACAGACACATGTACCCTTAACGTAGTTCTCAGGGATATTCAGCGTGACACAGTGTGACAAGGCTGACCCTTTGAATTACAGGCACAACAGAAACAGGAAGTAAGAGTGAGAGAAAGTTGTGGTGAAAGAGTACAGCAGGGTTCGCCACCATCTCCTACCGGAGCCCTGTGGAGCTTTAGGTGTTTTCACTCAATAAACACTCACAACGCCCGGTCTGGGAATCGAAACTGCGATCCTATGACTGCGAGTCCGCTGCCCTAACCATTGGGCCATTGTGCCTCCACTTCAGTGCAAATAAAAATACATCAAAAAGAATATATCAGAAGAATATTATATTGTTACAGAAGTCTAGATAGGAGTGAATGTCATATAACTTATTTGGATATTCTTAATATGATTATGAAAGATGAAAGATAAAAACATGGTTAGGTAGTGTTGAGTCTAGTTGTGTATGAACTATAACTGATGATGCTGCTAACGGATATTTTTAAATGTAAGTGAAAAATGTTTAAGAAACTTTCTCTCTATATCAAGATAAGTAATATGGTAATATGCATTCCATATAAAGCATTTACCAGAAGAAGTAAAATATAATATTATATATATATATATATATATATATATATATACACACACACACATATATATATACACACACACACACATATATATATACATATATGTGTATATATATGCATATATATATATATATATATATATATATATATATATATATATATATATATATATATATATTATCTTCGAAACGCAGGTGTTAAAATGGGGGTAGCTGATGAAGGAAAATGTTCTCTATGTGGCTTGTGTGTTTTCTGTACTCTGGTTATTATTATTTCTTGTCTACGTTTTGTTTGCAATGTCC
>NC_142952.1:9761850-9766850 GCF_046866305.1 Octopus bimaculoides
CATCACCAGCATCATCACCTTCATCATCATGTGGAGGCGCAATGGCCCAGTGGTTAGGGCAGCAGACTCGCGGTTGGAGGATCGCGGTTTCGATTCCCAGACCGGGCGTTGTGAGTGTTTATTGAGCGAAAACACCTAAGCTCCACGAGGCTCCGGCAGGGGGTTGTGACGACCCCTGTTGTACTCTTTCGCCTTCATCATCATCATCGTCGTTGTCACCAGCATCATCATTATCATCAGCTTCATTGCTACTAGTATCATCATCAGCATCATCATCATTTTTACCATTATCGCCATCGTTCACATCATCATCACCAGCACCATCAGCATCATTATCATCATCACTATTGTCGGCTAATTTACTACCTTAAATACAGAAAAAAGTGACTAATTAGCCAAACTTACAAATTAACCGAACAGTTTTGTACAATAAATTTTAAATGATGAGAACTGTAAAGAGTGATGCTGCGATATTTTAAGTAAAAAGTTTCTTATTCTTTACCTGAAGTAATAGTTTGTCCTATACTTTTACAGGTGTAATAACTTGTCCTGTACTTTTCCAGGTTTATAAATTATTAGTGACAGAAGTAGTATTAATATGAAAAGGCAAGCTTTATATCCAACTTAACTTAGATGTCTTCATAGAACGCTGAATGCTGCCTTATTAGTCTTGAGGGATCCTCCCATACAGGCATTTGGTGCATAAAAGCACACACATAGATCATAGTAGATAAGAATAATCTGTCATGGATGCTGGAACTCATTTATCACGTGATTTCTAGTAGAATGAAATCATTTAATATGGGAATTCCAGTATCCCTGACAGACGATTCTTGTCTGCTACGATCTATGTGTCTGCTTTTATTCACCAAGCACCTGTATGAAAGGATCCCTCTAAGTTAGTAACACAGTATTCAGTGTTCCATCAAAACAGCCATCTTAAGTTGGATGTGTGTTTGTGTTACTCTTGCTTTGAGATTGCACAATAGTTGTGTCACTGTCCTGCTGGTAGTGTAGAAATTTCCAATTTTCTTTGAAAACATGTCTGGCCATGAAGAAATACTACGTTACTTGGAAACAGGTGAGGGTTGGCAACAGGAAGAGCATCCAGTTGTAGAAAATCTACCTCATCAAATTCCGTTGAACCCATGTGAGCATGGAGAAGTGGACGTTAAAATGATAATGAAGATGAGGATCGTAATTGTCAACCTCTACTTGCGTACATCTAATAAATACTTCAGCTTTAATCCATCTCAAATCTGTTGTAGGAAAGATAAACTGTTGATGCTTGTTTCCTCTCCAAGTTGCATTAATCATTGGTTTCTCCGTGAGAAGCTTTTCTGCATGTAGACACCAAAAGGGTAAAGGGTAAAGACCTCCTTTGGTTATGAATAACCATGGGATTGCACCTAGAAAGATACCCTCCAAGGCACACCTCCGGGCAAAGTTGTTTATGGAAGACCAGCAGTCGCCCATGCATACTGGTCTCCCCTCTCCACGCCACTAGAAAGTTACCCTCCCAGGCACAAGTCCGTGCAAGATTGCTTATGAAAGACCAGCAGTCGTCCATGCCTACCAGCCTCCTCTCTCCACACGATCAGTGTTATCCAAGGAAAAGGCAAAGACTGATACAGCTTGGCACCAGTGATGTCACAACCCATTTCTACATCTTAGTGAACTGGTTGCAACGTAAAATAAAGTGCCTTGCTCAAGAACACAACACACAGTCCAGTCCGGGAATCGAACTCACTACCTCATGATTGTGAGCCGGATGCTCTAACCACTGAGCCATGTGCCCTCGCTAATATATTTTCAGTCCTGCTGTTTGGTATCACATCCTCCTCACCTAGTAAATAAGCTGTGTCACTGACCACTTGACCACAAGACTGGATGTATTGAGTTATCAAGTAAAATGAAATTACGGAAGTCACCAATATTTAATATTAAGCCTGTTACAAGAGACTGGCTTGATAGAAACCATAGCAGATTGTATTCTGGTTCCTCACACGATAATTTGTGTTGTGTGTCCTTTATTTTTGTTGTTGATGTTGTTGTTGTTCTCCTCCTCTTCCGCCTGTTATCAATCATCATTAGTTTTGGCCCTAGTGACCTGTCTGAAACCCCAAA
Organism: Octopus bimaculoides; assembly: GCF_046866305.1. Classification (NCBI taxonomy): domain Eukaryota; kingdom Metazoa; phylum Mollusca; class Cephalopoda; order Octopoda; family Octopodidae; genus Octopus; species Octopus bimaculoides. Next base: position 9,763,978 of record NC_142952.1, read on the forward strand.
ATCTTAGTGCCACATGAAAGTTTACAGACTTGAGAAAACATTCTCAAAATTAAAAAAAAAAAGAAAAATACATTATGGACTTCTAATTTAAAAAGAAACTATTGATTTCAAAGAAAAAAAAGTCATTTTATTTTGCATTTTGTTTTACTGTTGTTGTTGTATGTTAGTAAATAACATTTTTTTAATGTCATTTGCAGCTCGAACTTGGAATCAAAATTGGTACACCCCAGTCAGATTTGGCTCCAATTTATATGTCATTGGCACAGACTTACCAAGATGACTGCCAGTATGAAAAGGCAATTGAATATTATCAGAAAGAACTTGATAATATTAAGGACAATCCAGAACAGGTAATTTTAGCCAGCTTTATATTATATATACTGTGCAAACAACTGACCTCCCTTGGGATGTCATGAAAGAGAGTTGTACTTATTTTACAATCAAAAGGAGTGTGAAATGTGTATGTGTGTGTGTGTGTGTGTGTGAGTATGTGTGCACATGCATGTGTGTGAGTAACTGTGTGTGTGTGTTGAAGAAAAATTAAGTAACTTGCGAAAAAGCGAATTTAATATAAATTTAAATTTGCAAATTTCACATGCTTACATATATACACACAAACACACGCGTGCTCACACACACACACACACACATATAGTAATTAAAACTGTAACCTTTCACAGTATATTGACTATAGAAAGTAGCCTAATATTAACGTCTGTAAACACCCATAATGAAAAAAATGGGCATTAGTACATGTATATGTGTGTGTGTGTGTATTTAGGTATATATATATATATATATATATATATATATATATATATATATATATATATATATATATATATATATATATATATCTATTTCGTTTTGGGATTTGGTTTGCAAGATTTTTTATGTGATTTCGTGTGTTGAAGCATATTCTGTTGTGTCTGGGGAGAGTCATTTTCTTATTGTGCCTTAAAATTTAACACACTCACCGGTAAAATTTCCACTTATTTCTTATTTTTACTTTCCTAAAATTTTCGTTGCGTCTTGCAACCTTTCCAATATTCTTGACTCTGTCCGTTATTTACGCTGCGTTCTGTTTTTGCGCATGTGTGTGTGTATGTATGTATGCATGCATGTATGTGTGCATGTGTGTGTATGTATGTATGTCTGTGTGTGTGTGCATATGTATATATGTATGTATGTGTGTGTTGGCATGTATGTATGTATGTATGTATGTATTCTGCATATTCCTGTGGTTTTTTTTATGTGTGTGTGTATATGTATGTGTGTATATGTATGTATGTACCTCTGTCTCTCTCTCTCTCTCTCTCTCTATATATATATATATATATACATATGTGATTGTGTAGTTGAAAAATTTGCTTGCATTCTGACCACATGATTTCAGGTTCACTCCATCTGTGTGGCACCTTGGATAAGTGTTTTCTGTTTTATTAATCACAGGTTGGACAAAGTGTTTTGAGTGGATTCGATTGAAAGAAACCCATGTATATATGTAACTAGCAGCTAAGCCCGGTTTCCTCCAGTCGGTTTGGATGTGGCTGTAAAACCTGCTCTGTGGAAGCATTCGATGTGTTTGGGCACGCTTACGTTAAAAAACAATTTAAGAATGACTTTTTTCTGTCAAAATGCTAAAAATAACTGACCAACAAAAAAAAAACAAAAAAACCCAACCAAGATACAACCAAATGCACATTTAACAATGTATATTCATCATCATTGTTTAATGTCTGCCTTTCATGCTGGTATGGGTTGGGTAGTTTGGCTGGACTCAGCAGGTCAGAGGGCTCCAGTGTCTGCTTTGACAGGTTTCTACAGCTTGATGCCTTTCGTAATGCCAACCACTATAGAGAGTGTAGTGAGTGTCCTTTTTGTGAATTTGTGACACTGGCACTCGTGAGTTGATAGAAGTAACTTGGAAAACAAAACTCCTTAACTGAATGGGTGTGTTATATTGAAAGAAGATGGCTTTAATTACCCAAAGTAGAGAAAAAGGTGAATGATGAAATTGTTTGGTTGAGCCAAAGACCTCTTCTGAGATTTTTTTCCACTTATCAATCTTGATGATGGAATAGGAGAAGTTTAGTAATTGCAGCTCGCCCATGCTGACACAGTGTTGGAAAGGTGGTGGTTTTCCTCTGCTATCAATTTTGCTGCAGTTATTTGATGGTTTTTAGATATAGATATAGTATGTTATCTGTGGAGGCGCAATGGCTCAGTGGTTAGGGAAGCGGACTCGCGGTCATAGGATTGCGGTTTCGATTCCTAGACCGGGCGTTGTGAGTGTTTATTGAGCGAAAACACCTAAAGCTCCACGAGGCTCCGGCAGGGGATGGTGGCGAACCCTGCTGTTCTCTTTCACCACAACTTTCTCTCACTCTTACTTCCTGTTTCTGTTGTACCTGTAATTCAAAGGGCCAGCCTTGTCACACTGTGTCACGCTGAATATCCCCGAGAACTACGTTAAGGGTACACGTGTCTGTGGAGTGCTCAGCCACTTGTGCGTTAATTTCACAAGCAGGCTGTTCCGTTGATCGGATCAACTGGAACCCTTGACGTCGTAAACGACGGAGTGCCAACAACAGTATGTTATCTATCTGTCTATCTATCTATCTGTCTGTCTGTCTTTCTATCTATCTATCTGATCCCTATTGATCGCTTTTTTTTTTTTCCTCGATCCCTTTTGATCGAACTCCCCCCTTTTTCCCTTCCTACGATCCTTTTTGATCGACACACCCCTACTATTTTTTTTTCTTTCCCCCTCCCAAAAAGAAAAGCTCTACATTGTATTTGTCCCATCTTTGTTGAGCCCTGTGTGGCTAATAAAAGAAATGTATCTATCTATATATATATATATATATATA
>NC_142952.1:9771850-9809350 GCF_046866305.1 Octopus bimaculoides
TGTACGTATAGAGATGTGTATATATATATATAATGCGTGCATGAGCATATATACATGTTTGTGTATACGTATATGCATGTATATATGTGTGTATGTATACGCTCTCTGAGTGGTTGGCGTTAGGAAGGGCATCCAGCTGTAGAAACTCTGCCAAATTAGATTGGAGCCTGGTGTTGCCATCCGGTTTCACCAGTCCTCAATCAAATCGTCCAACCCATGCTAGCATGGAAAGCGGACGTTAAACGATGATGATGATGATGATGATATGTATGTATATATGTATGTCTGTATGAGTATGTATATATATATATATATATATATATATATATATATATACATACACATATATGTGTATGTATGTATATATACATGTTTACGTATGTATATTTTGTGAGTAACTTCTCTTTATTCAACGGTTTTTTTTCCAAAGCGTTTTTGTCTTAATAACTGATGAGATGTTGAGTAGCTTTTAGCCCCGGCATCTGAAACTCTGAGTATTATTATGGCAACTAACTGATTGTCCTATATTATATATTTATAGATGCATTCCTCTATTTACTTAATATCAAGGTCTCATTCATTCTTTTGTTGTCATATTATTATTATTAAGCATCATCATCATCATCATCGTTTAACGTCCGCTTTCCATGCTAGCATGGGTTGGACGATTTGACTGAGGACTGGTGCAACCGGATGGCTACACCAGGCTCCAATCTAATTTGGCAGAGTTTCTACAGCTGGATGCCCTTCCTAACGCCAACCACTCAGAGAGTGTAGTGGGTGCTTTTACGTGTCACCCGCACGAAAACGGCCACGCTCGAAATGGTGTCTTTTATGTGCCACCCGCCCAAGAGCCAGTCCAGGGGCACTGGCAACGATCTCACTTGGCTTGCCGGGTCTTCTCACGCACAGCACATTTCCAAAGGTCTCGGTCAGTAGTCAGCACATTTCCAAAGGTCTCGGTCAGTAGTCAGCACATTTCCAAAGGTCTCGGTCAGTAGTCATTAATATATATAAATATAAACAGACCAATGGCCAATATTCTTCTTTAGCTACAGGAATAGCACGTATTTTTGTCTATCTCCTGTCAAAGCTTATTTCTCCAGATTTCACCGTTTTACCTCATTATGGCTTAACAGCCTTTACCGTTTGTTTTCACTCTCTTGTGTTTCTTACCACTTTTGAACCTCCGCAAATCCCAATCCAAATACAGACAGGTGTTGTAATGAATGACTGATAGAGTGGGAATGGTGCGAGAGCGGGATGTCATTGCTAAGTCTAATGTCTCAGAGGTGCTCTGTGAACCAGTCAGGCGAGCGGCGTTCTGTTTGACCGATGTACAGGGAAGGGCAGAAAGAGCAGGAGATGCAGTAAATGACATTGCTAGAAGTGCAGATAAAGAAGTCGGTTATATGATAGGGATGTTGATGGGTCCCTGTGAGGATGGTGGTGTTGGAGAGGTAGGGGGCAAGTGCAGTAGCTTGGGTGGCAGCAGGGGAACCCGGTGGCAGCTAGGTTGGGTGGTGGTGTTAAGGAAGAAACTGTGGACCAGCTAGGTCATGCAGTTTGTGGGCTCATTTGAAGGATGAAAGGGGTAGTTTGGGGAAGATGTGTGAGGTAGAGGCATCGGACTGGAGTCGCTGGAAAGCTTAGAGAATGGTGTGTTAGAAGGATGGTAGGTGAAGGGAGACGGGCAACAGCAGGGCGGGTGCAGGGAGAGATAGTAGAAGTCGATGGAACGTGCTCTGGCAAAGGTGGTGTGCATAGTGGTGAGGGGATACCCATGAAGGATGAAGTGGTGAGCTTTCAGTTGAGACTGAGTCTCAAAGTCATGGTTGTCACTGCAGAGTCTGGGAGTAGGGGATGGAGAGATTGGTGTGGGTAGGGTTATATATATATATATATATATATATATATATATATATATACAGGGGTTGGACAAAATAATGGAAACACTTAGCATCATAGCATCATAATTTTGAAATAGCTATAAAGCCGTCAAAAGCTTGTTTATTTTGTTGTTTGACTTATTATTAGTGTTGCTTAAATCATCAGAAAAAGGTAATTTCCCCCAAGACATCTGATGAAGGCTGGAGGGTATATAAGCTGAAACGTTGTGCTAACAACAAACAAGATTAGGACAAATATCCATCAGATGTAAATAGCGTATATATATATATATATATATATATATATATATATATATATATATATATATATATATATATATATATATATATATATATATATATATACATACATACATATATATACATACGTATATATATATAGATAGATAGACACGCACGCGCACACACAAACACAAACGCAGAAGAGGAATATGCATTTGTGTGTGTGTGTGTGTGCACGTACATTTACACACCTCTCTATCTGTTTATGCGTGTCTATGCATTTATATAATTAAGCAGAAAGTATATAAGGACTTAGGCATGCATGTATTTACATACCAGTGTATGTACATAGGATGGGTTTATATGAAACTGGTATTCCCCTCGCTAAAAATAACTTTTAAATCAGCGACTTAATTTTATTTCCTGTCTTTATGATGATTTCTTGTTGCACACTTCGACATTGTTGAAGTGGGTGGGGGGCATTATCTCTTTTTTGTACACTTGATCAAATATTTTGAACTTTTAAGAGATATCAAAATTGTATGTTTAATCCTTTAGCATCCAGATTTTTCTGTCAACTGTAATGCTTTTTCATTCACAGTGTTTTTAATTAATTGTGCATCATTTTGTTGCTCTGAAATTTTGATAAGAGGCATTGAAGTGTAGGTGTGATAGACTGGATCTGGTTGGTTAGAACATAACACATGTAGGATATTTGGGTCAGATGTGGCCAGTTTACATGCTAAAGGGTTTAATATATCATGCATGTCGTCTTTTTCCTTGTATCCTTTCGGGGTCAATAAATTAAGTACCAGTTGTGATCTGAGGTTCGATCTAATTGACTGGCTCCCTCCCCCCAAACTTTAGGCCTTGTACCTAGAGTAGAAAAGAATACTGGAAGTGAAAGCCTCTACCTGTATGATGGTTGCACTTATTTACCAGTATCACCTGATTTCAAGAAAAGGAGAGAGGGAGGGGAGACACACGCGCACACATTTATCTATACCTATATTCTTTTGCTCTTTTATTCTTCACTTGTTTTAGGCATTAGACTTTAGCCATGCTGGAGCACCACCATGAAGAATTTTAGTTAAATAAATTGACCCCCAGTACTTGTATTTTCAATTTAAACCTGGTACCTATTCTGTTGGTGACTTTTGCCAAACTGCTAAGTTGCGGGGATGTGAATATACCAACATTGATTGTCAAGCAGTGATGGGACCGAGTTTGTTGCAGTTTTTTTTTTATTCTTCTACTTTCGGAGTGCTTTATTAATAAAAAATAAAAAATTGCATCTAGAAAGCAGAACAGTTTGAGGATAGAAACCAGTTCTAAACACAATAGCTTATAGACATACTCTGAATGTAGTTCTATATAAATCTTTAATTATTTTTTTTATACTTAAGACCATCAGAAATGTTAAGAGATCAGCCTCTACCCATGTTGCCATGCTTTGATTAAAAGGTTACAGCATAAATTAGATTACTTAGATAAGTTTCTGCCAAAGTTGACTCAGGCCATGTCTAATTTAATAGCACCACCTGGAAGAGATACACAGTCAGCTCTGGGGAACTGTAGCCCATTCAAGCAGAGGGTTATTGTTGGTTTATCTGGTATTTGTTGGGGGTAATCATTTAGGGATCATTTGAATGCCATGAAGTCACTTTCCTCCTTTATGTGTGCCTGGCACAATGTTTGAAGAGAGCAGGGCCAATTGAGGTGAAAGAGTTCTGTCCTAGTGTTGTGATACGACAAACATTTCTGTAGTGGATGGATGGCACAGGGGCCAAGCCTCGGATGAATTTTAAAGATGGGCAATGTTGATGGAATATTTTCCACATCATACAGATGATATGGAGTTCACAGCGTTGGTGGAGGGAGCAAAGCCTGAGCTTTTTGAGTCAATCCCAATAGTCAAGGCTTGTCATGTCATCCTCTGCAGACCTCCGCCAAGCAGCTCATTTTAAGATAGATATGCGAGTAAAATTATTAATAGAGAAACAAAAATATACTTTGGAAACAGCAACGCTACCATAGGTTACGTAGAAACGATGAACATGGTTTCTAGAGGGATAATCAAAGAACGTAACATTGTAATACTTTCATTTAAAGTAAATATAACAAATGAAAAATCCTTCAAGAATCCATAAAAATTCCCGGATCACTACTAAAATTTTATCATCTGTTCCTTGTGTCATTACCAACTTTTCCTGCAAGGTTCATCAAAACCCATTCACAACTTTTTGAGTTATTTTGCACACAGACAGACAGATGGACAAACGAATGCCGATGAAAACATAACCTCCTTCCTTGGTGGAGGTAATAAAATAATATCATGCCTCTATTCAGAACTTAATACATTCTAAAAGATTGGGATAAACAGCATTGTGACAGTGGTGGTGGGAAAAAGAATGATCATGTTGCTGTTGTTATTTAACCCCAGGTCAGTCCTGCTCTAAACCAACCTAAAATCAAAGACACTCCAATCACAACTATTCTGTCAGATATCATGTATCTGAAACTATATTCTCTATTACAATTTGATTTAATATGTTAGTGCATGCTATGCCACACACATGTATGTTGTTGTTGTCATTGTTGTTATTTTGTCGTAGTCACAATAGTTTCCTATTGACTTTGGTACTAGATTTCGACCCATTTTTGAAGTATTTTACATTTGACTGTGTATTAATGTGTATCAGTGTGCACCTACATGTGTGTATGTGTCTGTATGTCTGTTTGTCACTTTATATATTGACAAAAGCCAATATCCTTTATATTAATATTTTAAAGTATATTTACATTAATGCATGAAAGTGACGTGACTTGATATCCTGTTACAAAATATTGTACTTAAACAATAAACACAAATGCACACACACACACACACACACACACACACACACACACACACACACACACACACACACATACATACATACATACATACATACATATAGACTCACACACATATACTCCTGCCCCAATTTTCCATGCTAGGAGTCAGACAAAATTTGTTAAGGTAGATTTTCAACTATCAGTTGCTCTTTCTTGATATCCTGTTACAAAATATTGTACTTAAACAATAAACACAAATGCACACACACACACACACACACACACACACACACACATACATACATACATATGTACACATAGACACACACACATATACTCCTGCCCCAATTTTCCATGCTAGGAGTCAGACAAAATTTGTTAAGGTAGATTTTCAACTATCAGTTGCTCTTTCTTTCACCTATTTCCAAATAAGGTAATATTTTTCCATGATCAGATATGCTTACATAGAAGATTGGAAGTGAAATAAGGTGGTGAACTGGCAGAAACGTTAGTATGCTGGTCGAAATGCTTAGTGGTATTTTGCCTGCCTTTATGTTCTGAGTTTAAATTCCGCCGAGGTCGTCTTTTCCTTGTATCCTTTCGGGGTCAATAAATTAAGTACCAGTTGTGATCTGAGGGTCGATCTAATTGACTGGCTCCCTCCCCCCAAACTTTAGGCCTTGTACCTAGAGTAAAAAAGAATACTGGAAGTGAAAGACACTACCTGTATGATGGTTGCACTTATTTACCAGTATCACCTGATTTCAAGAAAAGGAGAGGGGGAGGGGAGACGCACACACACACATTTATCTATACCTATATTCTTTTGTTCTTTTATTCTTCACTTGTTTTAGGCATTAGACTTTAGCCATGCTGGAGCACCACCATGAAGAATTTTGGTTAAATAAATTGACCCTCAGAACTTGTATTTTCAATTTAAACCTGGTACCTATTCTGTTGGTGACTTTTGCCAAACTGCTAAGTTGTGGGTATGTGAATATACCAACGTTGATTGTCAAGCAGTGATGGGGGAGAAACACTGACAAAAGGATGCGCACACATAAATGTATATTTATATGACAGGTTTCTTTAGAATGAGAGATTTTGCACTCACACATACAAGCTTCTTTCAGTTTCTTATTCTTTACTGCCCCCAGGGGTCTACACGCAGAGGGGACAAACAAGGACAGACAAAGGGATTAAGTTGATTATATCGCCTCTAGTGCGTAACTGGTATTTATTTTATCGACCCCGAAAGGATGAAAGGCAAAGTCATCCTCGGCGGAATTTGAACTCAGAACGTAGCGGCAGATGAAATACTGATAACCATTTCGCCCGGCGGAGTAACGTTTCTGCCATTTCACCGCCTTTCTTTCAGTTTCTTATTTCTTTATTGCCCCCAGGGGGCTACACACAGAGGGGACAAACAAGGACAGACAAAGGGAATAAGTCGATTATATCGACCCTAGTGTGTAACTGGTACTTAATTTATTGACCCCGAAAGGATGAAAGGCAAAGTTGACCTTGGTGGAATTTGAACACAGAATGTAACGGCTGATGAAATACAGCTAAGCATTTCGCCTGGCGTGCTAACGTTTCTGCCAGCTCACCGCCTTTCTGTCAGTTTCTGTCTGCCAAATCTACTTACTGGGTTATAGTAGAATCCCAAAATGCCCTGCAGTAGGACTGAACCTGAAACCTCTTGGTTGGGAAGCAAACATCTTATCACACAGTGTTGCTGGAGGAACTACACCCCCACATTATACGTACACCAGTTGGCAGCTGTCCACCTGCCATCAATACAGCATTCAATATCCTGTAAGGTAGCAAACTGGCTGAATTGTTAGCAAACTGAACAAGATGTTTATTGGTATTTTGTCAGTCTTTACATTGTGAGTTCAAATTCCACCGAGGTTGGCTTTACCTTTCATCCTTTCTTGGTTTATGAAATAAGTGCCAGTTGAACGCTGAGGTTGATATAACCAACTTAGCCCCTTCTCTGAAATTGCTAGCCTTGTGCCAAAATTTGAAAGTAGTATTATACCCTCTTATTTTTCTCTCATTTCCAGAGCTGCCAGACACTTATCAATTTAGGCATCAACCAAGAAAATATCAAGATGAGTTATGAGGTTATCAAACTCTCCTATCTTCACGCCTTGAATTTTGCCAGAGAAGCAAAAAATGTACGGCTTGAGGTAAGTACTTTAATCTGCTTGGGCCACCCATGTTTTATTTCATACAAAATGTCTCATTTAAAATTAAAGCTTCTTTAGTTATCTAATAGAATGTGTTTTCTAAATGATGTTGAAAATCATCATCATCACATATGTACACACTCATATATATATATATATATATATATATATATATATATGGGTTATATATATATATATATATATATATATATATATATGAGTGTATGTGTGTGAGTGTATATGTGTGTGTGTGTGTGTGTGTATATATATATATATATATATATATATATATGCATGTGACTGTGTGGTAAGTAGTTTGCTTACCAACCACATGGTTCCGGGTTCAGTCCCACTGATGTCTTCCACATCAGGATATTGTGCAGTGGGGTCATAATTATGATATATTTATATATATTTATACAGAAATATACAAAATATATAATAATAGAAATTAATAATAGTGCAGTTATTTGGGATTTCAATCAATTGTTCATTGTTTAACGTCCGCTTTCCATGCTAGCATGGGTTGGACGATTTGACTGAGGACTGGTGAACCAGATGGCTGCACTAGGCTCCAATCTGATTTGGCAGAGTTTCTACAGCAGGATGCCCTTCCTAACGCCAACCACTCCAAGAGTGTTGTGGGTGCTTTTACGTGCCACCAGCATGAGTGCTAGTCAGGCAGTACTGGCAATGGCCACGCTCAAATGGTGTTTTTTACGTGCCACCTGCACTGGCAATGACCTCGCTCAAATGTTTTGTTCACGTGCCACTGACACAAGTGCCTGTAAGGCGATGCTTGTTTGTGGATATTCCATTTCAGATAATGCAAAAAGAACATAGCGAGTATTTATGGTGGAAAACTCATGGTATTTATATGCACATCAAGAAATAATAACATGGAATATCCACAAATCTATTGATTGAAATCCCAAATAACTGAACTATACATATATATATATATATATATATATATATATGTATGTATGTGTGTGTGTGTGTGTATGTGTGTATGTATGTATGTATGTATGTATGTATGTGATGGGCTTCTTTCAATTTCTATCTGCCAAATTCACTCTCAAGGCTTCGATCGGCCCGAGGCTATAGTAGAAGGTGCTTGCCCAAGGTGCCATGCAGTGTGACTGAACCTGGAACCATGTGGTTAGGAAGCAAGCTTCTTACCACACACCCACTCTATCTATATTCACTAACACTTGTTTGTATGTGTGTGTAAATACACATAAAGTTTCCTTTACTTATTTATGTATTTTCTTTCTGAATGACATCATGGGCAAACTAGTTGAAAAATATGAATTATCCATGTGACATTGTAATTGTGTTTATGGTTTGTTCTAGAACAATCCAGGAAATTAGTATCACCAGTTATATAAATCTGCTCAATCTGTAATTAGACTGTTTTTCTTTCAGCAACGTATCCTGAAGTTGCTGGTTCAAACCCAGCAGTCGTACAAACAGGATAAGGACAAGAAGAAATTCTTGGAAAAGCTCAAAGAACTGCAGGCAAAGTGCCACTTGTCTGTAGAGGACAGTGGTCTTACTGAAGAAGGAGATAGGATCAACATTAATGATGATGATGATGATGATCTTCATAATTCCAGCTCTGAAAACGAAGATGATGTTGAAATTTCTGATCTCACAGAATCTGGTAAATTCAGTTCCTTTCTTCACTGCCATCACCACAATAATTATATATGACATGATATGGTATGTGATGTGGTATGGTGTGATGTGGTACGGTGCAGTGTGGTATACAATTTTATATGATGTCTGATATGATATATGATAAATGATATGTGATATGATATATGATATGGATAGATAGATAGCTAGATATGCTAGTCATCACTTCTCCCCTAACTTCCCTTTAGATTTAACTATGTAGAATGTTAGAGAAAGAAACCTGGCTGTTCTTTGCAATACATACCAATAGATACATATATATATATATTTGAAAAGATTTGTAAAAGTACTACACTCCTAGAATCCCTCCCTGACCACTATTTAATTTACTAAAACAGGTAGTAGTAATCTACTAAAAGAACAAGTTGGAATTACCATGTTCAAGGAAAGGACCACGTGCGTATGCAAGAAATAACAGTAAACTATGAATGTCATTCTTAATTTTAATTTCAATTTTATTTTATTAATAGCCATTTTCTCTTCTCACATATTTTATATTCATTTTTGATAAGGTTTTTCAAAAAAACCGAAACATGTAAATTAGATAAAACCCCCCCAAAAATGTTTTAAAAAAGTGGCATTTTCATTTTTATTCATTTTCAATATATATATATATATGCTGTGTCCGGATAGAGTCATTCTCTTTTAGTACCTTATTACTTAACAGACTCAACAGTTCGATTTACACTCATTTACTTACTCATTACTCTTTTACTTGTTTCAGTCATTTGACTGCGGCCATGCTGGAGCACTGCCTTTTGTCGAGCAAATCGACCCCAGGACTTATTCTTTGTAAGCCTAGTACTTATTCTATCGGTCTCTTTTGCCGAACCACTAAGTTATGGGGGACGTAAACACACCAGCATCGGTTGTCAAGCGATGTTGGGGGACAAACACAGAAACACAAATGAGGATGTACTCCTGTATTTGTTTCGGTGTTGGGTCCTTCAGGTGCTTGGATAAAATGCAGATGTCAAGTTGACCCAGTGTGCCTCCATGTTGGTCTTTGGTATGTTGATAAAGTATGGAGGACTGTTTTTTGTCATCACATTGTCTTAAATGTTCATTTAGTCTGTCTGCAATGCTTCTAGATGATATCTCATCTATGTATATGATGTTCTTGTCTTTACAAGCACCGTCTATGCACCTTATGTTGTAGATGACATCTGTAGTTCTACAGTTAATGCCAGTGTTAATCATACATACCATGCAGTTATCACTGGTGCATGTGGTATTCTCAAAGAGGTAATGGAGCTGGCCTCCTTCAGAGCTGTTCTAAATCTTCGGGCTAGTTCTCCATGGGCTGTGACCTCTACAAACATCACTCCTTGATATTTGTTGGTCTTGTACCATGTTTTCACCTTGTTTTCTTTGTCACAAACTCTTTGTATCCTATTCCAGTCTTTACTTCTGTATCTAGGGCAGGTACCACTGGTTTCTTTACATATAATGCTACCTAACTTCTTTCTAGCTCCCCTGTATACCTGAACCCTATCTTTCTGGTCATATCCAGAGAATTGCATGTGGTGCATAAAGTTCTGAAGTTTCATAGGGCTCGCATAGTGGGGACATGTTGTTCATTATCCTAACTAAGCCAGCTATCAGTCTGTTGATTTTCATGTTGTGTGACAAAGCTGAGTTCTTGTGAACAATATACATATAGAAGCTACAGGTTTCATGCAATAGGAGTAGAGGAGCTACACTCTGTTGTTCACAGTCTCTAACAACAGTTCAGTATCATGAATAAAGGCACTAAAAGAGACTGACTCCCCAGACATGATAAAATATGCTTCAACACACAAATTCATGTTAAGAATCTTGTAAACCAAATACAAAAATGAAACACATATATATATATATATATATATATATATATATATATATATATATACACACACACACACATACATACATACACATATATGCACAAAACTCAGTCATTGTGTGTGTGTATGTGCATGTTTGGAGACATGCATAATATTAATGATATACTTCTTAAAAAAAGGTGGTATAAAAAAAGCTAGCATAGTTTGCCTCCAATCAACATGGAAGAAATAGAAATAATCCTGCAAAAAATGAACTTTTTCTCCGACTTCTTGAAATTTATCTTTAGTGACTGAGAAATGCAATCGTAGTATCAAATGCAACCATTCTACATACAAACATGTATGTAAATTTTGCTTACATATGCAAATATGTAATATATATATATATATATATATATATATATATATATACACACACTCATATGTAAATATATATATTTACATATAGTAGGCATCTGTTGTTCTCGAGAGACAATGGATCTGTGTCTGAAAAAATTGTACCAGCTGCAAATAGTGGTGCAGCATCTGCTGACGAAGCAGCGGCCTACATGGGAGTGGCAGTCATGCACATAAGCAACTGCATTTGAAGGAGCTCTCTACCAGCACTGAGGGTTTTTCCTTTCATTGGGTGCACATTTCTTTGGCTGCAAGTTTCTCTCTCTTTCACAGTATTTCTCTCCAGCATGGGCAATCATTTGCAACCTTTCTCCCATCTCAGGATGTCCAGATCTATTGATTTTATTATCTCTCTTTCCGGACATCCTTGAAATGAAGTTGAAATCATCCTCGCGCTCTTGTGCATTCCCCATACAGGAAGTCTTGACTCTTGAAAAGGTTGCAAGACACAACGAAAATTTTAGGAAAATAAAAATAAGAAATAAGTGGAAATTTTAACGGTGAGTGTGTTAAATTTTAAGGCACAATAAGAAAATGACTCTCCCCAGACACAACAGTATATATATATATATATATATATATATATATATATATATATATATACACACACACACATATATGCACAAAAACTCATACAATGAGTTGTGCATGTGTATGTTTGGAGACATACATAATGTTAATGATATACTTCTTAAAAAAAGGTGGTATAAAAAAACAGCTAGCATATTTTGCCTCCAATCAACATGGAAGGAATAGAAATAATCCTGCAAAAAATGAACTGTTTCTCTGACTTCTTGAAATTTATCTTTAGTGACCGAGAAATGCATTTGTAGTATCAAATGCAACCATTCTACATACAAACATGTATGTAAATCATGCTTACATATGCAAATGTGTAATGTATTTATATATATATATATATATATATATATATATATATATATATATATATACATATATATATATATATATATATATATATATATATATATTGTTACGAACGCCTGCACGCGAAGCACCCTCTTAACACCGAAGAGGGGACTCGCGCACGCGCGAACGTTCAACACTCAGTGAGCCAGCAAAATTCGTCTGTCGGTACAATCCTGACCGATAATAAAGCCCCGGCTGGAGCACGTAACGAAGAACAACACAGGCAAATAGGACGGGGAGGAAGAAACAACACGAAGACCATGCGTTGGGTAACCTTTTCTTTTTACATACATAACATCACAGAATACATTTAAAACATTAGAATAGAGCATTACGTAATAACAATTCCAATACATGGCATGACAGTTCAATAACGTTGACAAAGTTTCCAAACAATTATAAGCTTTTCAATCATTTTTACATCGCAAAGTTCGTGTCTCAAGTTTCATTTGACAACAAAGTCCTTCTGCTTCTTTCTTTTGTATTTCTTTTCTTTTCCTTTCTTTTAGAAGAATTTAACAACACAGTTAACAACTCAGAGTTCTTTTTCTCTAAAATAATATAAAAGCATTTACCAACAACGAAGTTCGTTTCCTTCAGGCCTGCTACTTCCACTGACCAGGGCAGTCTGCCACTACAATTCCGTCTCTCTCTGTCCCTCTCTATACATTTCTGCTGGCCATAGCTTTATCCGTCAAGACTTATAATTCTTCTCTCTTCATCTCTGTACAACTGCTTCATCTCCACGGGCAAACTGCTGTCCCTCAACCGCTTCGGACGACTGCTACAACCCAACTGCCCCGCTGGCTACCAGAACTCCACTGGCCAAATTCTCTGCTAACTGCTTTTGCCGCCAATTCTCGTTCTCCTATTCATCCCAAATACCATAGCTCATTGTGCTACTCTACCCACCTGCCAAGATGGGTCGGTCGGTACATTCCTATCCTGCCGTTTTTGAACTTTCGCTGACCGAAAAGGGGCAGCTACGCTAAAAATAGCTGTGGTTGCCGACGAGACAAAGGAAATACCATTCTCCCCAACTGACCAGAGTACGGGTTCAAAACCCAGCCCGGGAGATAGGGATATAATGCCAACTGTATTTTTGGTCGTCGCATCAATATATATACGCACACACATATGTATACATTGATGGCTTGACACTTGTAATTCTGTGGTTGAAAAATCAAAAAAAAAAGGGAGAGAGAGAAAGTGGGGTGTCTCTGAGAGAGGGGTACTGAGAGGGAATAGAACAAACTTCAGTGGTAGTTCAATTATACATGCTGAAAGGCTTAACTGTTTCGAAGTGCAACATGGAAGTTACTGCTGCTTATTACAAAGGGTTATTATTTTATTTCGATTTTTAAGCTGTTTCACAAAGAGAAAACCTTGTGGCAAGTGACTAGTCACACAAGCTGTTTGAGTGGTCTGACGGTGGTTAGGGGGGGCTGGTGGGAAGTGTTACAGGAGGAATTGGAGCAAGCTGGGACATATTGGGACATAGGCAATGAATTAAGAACCAGCATGTTTTCTTAGAAGAAGATAGTACATAGCCAGTTAGAACCAGCTGAGTGGCTGTGTGGTAAGTAGCTTGTTTACCAACCACATGGTTCCGGGTTCAGTCCCATTGCGTGGCACCTTGGGCAAGTGTCTTCTACTATAGCCTCGGTCTGACCAAAGCCTAGTGAGTGGATTTGGTAGATGGAAACTGAAAGAAGCCTGTCGTATATATATATATATATATATGTGTATATATATAGATATATATATATATATATATATATATATATATATGTGTGTGTGTGTGTGTGTGTATTTGTGTGTCTGTGTTTGTCCCCCCACCATCGCTTGGCAACCGATGCTGGTGTGTTTACGTCCCTGTAACTTAGCGGTCCGGCAAAAGAGACCAACAGAATAAGTACTAGGCTTCCAAAGAATAAGTCCTGGGGTCGATTTGCTCGACTAAAAGGTGGTGCTCCAGCATGGCCGCAGTCAAATGACTGAAACAGGTTAAAGAGTAAGAGTATATATATATATATACACACACACACACACAAATGCATTACTGTATTAGAAACAGAATGAATCTAACAGGAAAAGAGCAGGCTCACTGTTGAAAGTTTAAAAAGTCCATGAATGAGTGGCCATGGCTGATTGAATATATATATATATATATATATATATATATATATATATATATATATATATATATATATATATATATATATATATATATATATATAATATAAATTTAATCAAAAGATTGAATGTGGTACTTAAAATGTTTGAGGCACCAGAATTTGGTAGGGTAAAAACCAAAAACAAAATCAAGAGATTTGGTGAAGAAAATTTGAAGAAAAGCAACAAAACTTCAATAGGTTATAGCAGTATGTACTGAATTTTTGTTGCTTTTCTTCAAATATATCTATATATATATATATAAAATGAAGATGACTTCACAAGTCATCTTAATATTATATTTATCCTAAGCTGTAAGGAGTTCCACATGCATAACCATCCCATAGAATTACCTAGGAAGATGGGAATAACAGACGATAGCCATCAACAAGTAGCATAGGAGCTGTTGAGAGCACATTCTAAGGGATTTGCCCAAAACATGTTGAATGGATGTACACATAGATATTAAAATATGTATCATCATCGTTCATCGTTTAACGTCCGCTTTCCATGCTAGCATGGGTTGGACGATTTGACTGAGGACTGGTGAACCAGATGGCTACACCAGGCTCCAATCTGATTTGGCAGAGTTTCTACAGCTGGATGCCCTTCCTAACACCAAGCACTCCGAGAGTGTAGTGGGTGCTTTTATGTGTCACCCACACGACGGCCAGTCAGGCGATACTGGCAACGGCCACGTTCAAAATGGTGTATTTTATGTGCCACCCGCACAAGAGCCAATCCAGGGGCACTGGCAACGATCTCACTCAAAAATCCTTACGCATGTCATGGGCACAAGTGCCAGAAAGGCGACGCTGGGCACAGGTGCCATCCCGATTTCGCTTTCGCTTGCCCCAATAAGTCTTCGCAAGCTGAGTTTTGTACATACATACATGTAAAATATGTATGTATGTACATATTTCATCATTTAGCATTGTATATAAATACATTGCTATATTAGAAACAGAATGATGAACAAGAGGGAGCTGAGGACTGATCCTTGGTGAACCCCTACTTGTACCCTGAATTCTTTGCTGTACTTGTTGCCAGCTATCACTTTACTGACAGCATCCCTGTGCATGGTTTGTACGGATCTCACCAACTACTGATCTATCCCTAGTTTCCATATTGACCACCAGATTAGGAATCAGGGCATCTGTCAAAGGCATGTGTCCACTGCATCTTATAGCAGAAACTGCTGTAACTTTATGAAGTTCATTAGATAATTGTGTACTTTGTCATCTCAGTTATATAGGTATCTATTTATATATATATATATATATATTCATAAATATTTTTAAACCTTGGGAGAGGCATTAGGCTGGTAATAAACACACGCACTGGTTCAGTCCTTTATTAATTTATAAACAGTATATAGTTTTTTGTTAAATAATTTCATTGCACTCTTGCAATCTCTTCAGTAACTTGTCTCTCCACTTCTTTATTATTAAATCATTATTTAGTATTAAGTTGGGAACCTCTAGGTCTGAGTTTCAAACCTTGACAAAATCAGTTTTGTCCTTCACCTATTGAGTTGATTCAATCAACTGCAGTCCTCTTCTCAAATTTGTGTTTCTTTGTCTCAAACACATTGACCTCTTATGTCTTGGGCTCTTGTGGCCAATGAAAGAAATCATTTGCCAAGGTTAGCATAGCATTTTGTCCATTCAGAGCAATAAAATAAAGTCCCAGTTGAAGTGTGTTTATTACCGGCATAATGCCTCTCCCAAGGTTTTATTGTATTTCTTTCAACACACGTATCCACATCAAGAATCTTGCACACGAAATACACATAAATATTTTCTTTTCCTTTTTCATCATTTTAGAAGAAGATGAAGAAGAAATCAGAGATCACCTGCCTAGCCGCCGGACGAATACCACACGTTTCAAGGTATACATTATTTGTTACTTTTCTTGAGAGGGTCCACCTTGTCATATCTTCACCAACTTCCTCTTTCTCTTTCAACTGGGGTAACCCTCTATCTCCCTTACAGCAGGACACCTTTTTCTCTCCTATCATACTTTGACCTCTCATTACCTTCCTTGATACTACACTCTGCCTTGGTTGAGATGTCTTGGTGACCTCACTAGTGCTGGTGCCACTTAAAAGGCACCCAGTGCAATCGGTAAAGTAGTTGGTGTTAGGAAGGGCATCCAGCCATAGAAACCAAGCCAAAGCAGATATCGGAGCCTGTTGCAGTCCTCTGGAGAGAATCCCTTGATGAAGTGTGTGTGTGTTTGGGAACATGTCCATGTTTATACTGTGTGACTTCGATGTTTTGCATTGGAAAACACCACACTGAACACTCTATGCATATGTATGAGTATATATATATATCATCATCTTCATGAATGTTAAATGAGAATGATGTTGATATAAATACACCTACACATATTCACACACATAGTATGAGAAACTGAATGAACAGTCTTGGCGTGAGATCTTAAACTCGCCATTCACAAATTTCTTGCTTTGTCTTCTTCAGTTTATCTCTTCTCGCCCATTTCACCCTCCCCCCCAACTTTCCATATGCAGCACGTGTATCAACCAGTTGTGTCATGTGCTTCTCATTCCTCTTATACATAGTTTTTTTTTGTCTCGTTTCTTATTTGTTTTTCATGCATTTTAACCAGGCACATACAGCACTGCAGGCTTTTAACATTTCACTCCATTCTTCGCTTATTTGCAAACACATGGTTTTGGGTTCAGTCCCTCTGTATAGCACCTTGGCCAAGTGTTTTCTACTATAGCCTTGGACCAGCTAAAGTACTGTCAGTGAATTTGGTAGAAGGAAATTGAAAGAAGCTCTTCATATCTATATATATATGTGTGTGTGTGTGTGTGTGTGTATGCATCTAATATGTTTGTGTGTACCTTTGTCTTAACATCATTTGATGGTTGTAAAAGACTATTATCATCATACAAGCAATGTATGTATATATATCATCATCATCATCGTACAAGCAATGTATGTATATATCTATATCTATCTATCTATCTATCTATAAATATATATATATATATATATATATATATATATATAGTCATATACATGCACACATGTATAGTATGAGGGAATGGAATGAAAAAGCTTCAGAACATTAGATTCTTGTTTTTGTTTTTTCTCTAACCATTTCTATTCAATAACTATTCCCATCATATCATACAAGGAATATCATTTTTTTCCAATCTTCTCTCTTTCTCTCTCTCTCTCTCTCACACATGCACAAGGAAACATTACCTTGCTTGGAAACAGGTAATGGTCGGCAGCAGGTAGGGGCACCCAGCTGTAGAAATTCTGTATGATGTTATGCAAGCATAGAAAAGTGGATGTTAAACGATGATGGTTCTTAATTACATTTCATTATCTTTTTGAAGACATTTAATTACATATGATAAACATATTTGCCATAATTATCAACATTATGTGCACACTAGTATATCTTATATTTTGTTGTTTGTCAATATTTTTTTGCCAGGTGAAGAGAAATGAAAAAGGTGAAACACCTTTGCATCGAGCATGCATTGAAGGCAATTTGAAACGTGTGCAGCTACTGATTAAACAGGTGCTTGTTTCATTTACTTATTCTTGCTACTGTTGGTTTCTTCGTGTGTGTGGGTGGGTGGGTGGGTGTTTGTGGGAGGGTTTTTACGTACTTCCGTTTTTTTATACTTCATTTTTATAAACACCCACACATCTATAGACACAGACACACACACCTCCATACATACATACACATAGGTATAAGACTAATAGTCGGACAGTGGGTAAACTTGAAAGGTGAAGGGCATGTTATTGAAAAGATTACAAATAGAGATGTATGGGCTCTGATAAACAACTGACTGATTGTTCAATCATTACATTAAACATTTAAATAAACAGTTGATTAAATATTTGACTGATTGACAAAAAATAAAAATAAAGAAGTGATTATGAACCAGTGTGTGTGTTTGTGTTTATTCTTATATTGGCACGATGACCCTCCATAGGCACAAGATGTTTTTATTTTGTTTCATTTATATTGAATTTGTTATACCACTAAACTTTTATATCTTTTATCTTTATTGTTTTGTTATTTTAGTCATTGGATTGTGTCCACACTAGAGCATTGTTTTGCGAGTTCAGTACTTATTCTATTTGTCTCATATGCCAGACCACTAAGTTACAGGAACATAAACAAACCAATACTGGTTGCCAAGCAGTAGAGTTACAAGCACAAAACACAAAAACTCATTTTCTCTCTCTTTTACACACACACACACACACAACATATATATTCTCATCGTTGCACTGAATTTATTACAAAAAACTTCATAAATGGTAGAAATTTCATTAACTTGTGTTAGCTCAATATATGTAAAGTTGTTTTTTTTTTATTGTGTTGTAAACTTTTGCGGGTCACTCTATTTCCTTAAAAACAGGTGTGGTGGGTTTTTATTCTTTTAATTTGTGGCTTTTGTTGCAGCAGCAACAATTATTTTTTTAGTTTTCTGTGTTTATTTTTGGGTGTGAATTTTTAGAAGCTAGTCGTGCAAGGAAAGGCTGTGGGAAAAATGCAGAACAAACTCTTGGAAATGGGGACACACAGCAATTTAAAAGGTCATAAACCGAGGAGTAAGAACTGGGTATGGGAATTAGTGTGGCACTGGAAAGGATTCTTTAGTTTGGGGGTCAGAAGGAAATGTTTTTTCCCCTGGAGGGTGTCTTTGTAATGTTTAATAATATACTATATTGCTTATTCACCAAAGTGTGTCCAAAGCCATATTAACATTTTTGTTACCATATTTCCATTGAAATACATTGTTTTTGTTTCAATCAAGTTTGGAAATGATGGAGAATTTAGTAAAATGACTTTGTCGTTATTAAGTTAGTGAAAGGTAGTGGGCTGGCAGAATTGTTGCCACAATAGATGGGTTGCTTAGCAGGATTTCTGTTCAAATCCTGCCAAGGTTGAGTTTGCTTTTCATACTTTTGTGGTCAATGAAATAAGTACCAGTTGAGGACCGGGGTTGTAATCAACTAGCCCCCTCCCCTAAAATTTCAGGCTTTGTGCCTATAATAGAAAGGATCATTAAGATAGTGCTTGAAACTTAAATTAACATGGAATTTTGATGAAAAATTTCAATTTAGATGACTTTAATTCTTTTGTTTGGAGACGCAATGGCTCAGTGGTTAGGGCAGCAGACTCGCGGTCGGAGGATCATGGTTTCAATTCCCAGACAGTTTATTGAGCGAAAACACCTAAAGCTCCACGAGAGTCCGGCAGGGGGGCGGCAACCCCTGTTGTACTTTTTCGCCGCAACTTTCTCTCACTCTTTCTTCCTGTTTCTTGAGTAACGCTGCGATGGACTGGCGTCCCGTCCAGCTAAGGAGGTGGGGAACACATATGCCATAGAAACCGGGAAACCAGGCCCATGAGCCTGGCTAGGCTTTAGAAGGGCGCATATAAAAAGAAAAAATTCTTTTGTTACCATATTTCTATGGAAAATAATTTGGGAAAGAATTAAGGAATTTAGTAAAATAACTTTGTCATTTATAAATTTGGTGTTTGGAACTTAAATTATCAGGAAATTTTGAATGAAGGTTATGATTGAGTTCACTTTAAAACTGTAAGGTTTCTGGCATAAAGCTATGGGTAGTCTCAGGCTGGTTGTCATCAAAAGGGTTATCTTTTATCTTTGGCTTGTTTCACTCATTAGTCTGTGGTTGTGCTGGGGCACAGCCTCAAAAAATTTTTGTCAAACAAATTTTTTAAAGCTTGGTACATTTTCTATTACTCTCTTTTGCCAAACTGCTAAGTTACGGGGACGTAAACACACCAACACTGGTTGTCAAGCAATGGTGGAGGGCAAACACAGAAGCAAAGGCACACACACACACACTTCTATTTACCCCATCCACTCACAATGCTTTGATCAGCTTGAGGCTATAATAGAAGACACTTGTCCCCAGCAGTAGGACTGAACCCAGAACCTTGTGGTTGGGAAGCAAACTTCTTACCACACAGCGACATCTTGATCTTTTCATTGCATTATGTTATTATTGTTGTTGGTCATATTTATTGCCTTCATTCAGTGATAAAAAAAGTAGCTTTTAGAATGTTGATTTAATCAGGTCACAAGTAATATAGATATCTTTTTTGCTGACTCATACATAAATGCTTTAAAGAATAAACAGTTTCTAATTTGGTCTGTACCATCCTTAAGTGAAATTGTGAGATTTGAATACTTTACATGCTTTTCTGTATTCACACATTTGCAGGCTGTTGAAAAAGGCCATAAAATAACTGAGTGAATATATATATATAAACAAATAAATATTTAATCAGTCACACCATGCTATATGTTCAGACATCCACTTATGTACATACGCTCGCTCACTCACTTTCTCTCTCTCTCTATCTTCACATATACACACACATGCACTCACATATACATTCTCACATACATACACATAGATACAAAAATGCAGGGCCTCTAAACTAAGAGACAGGCAAACTTGAAATAGAGACAAAGCATGTCATTGATAAGGCCATGAATGACAACTAAGGACTTTGACAAACCTAGCTGATTGACTGATTGACCAAACAATTAGTCAAATAAATGATTAGTTAATTGGTTAAATAATTAACTATTTGACTAATAATACTTGTGGCACTGTGTTGGTTTCGGCGACGAGGGTTCCAGTTGATCCGATCAACGGAACAGCCTGCTCATGAAATTAACGTGCAAGTGGCTGAGCACTCCACAGACACGTGTACCCTTAACGTAGTTCTCGGGAAGGTTCAGCGTGACACAGAGTGTGACAAGGCTGGCCCTTTGAATTACAGGTACAACAGAAACAGGAAGAAAGAGTGAGAGAAAGTTGTGGTGAAAGAGTACAGTAGGGTTCGCCTCCAACCCCTGCTGAAGCCTCGTGGAGCTTTAGGTGTATGTGTCACTGTGTAGTTTAGAAGCTGACTTACTAATAATGTGGCTTCGGGTTCTGTCCCACTGCATGGCATCTTGGGCCAGTGTCTTCTATATCCTAGGCTAATCCATGCCCTGTAAATGAATTTGATTGAAAGATGTCTGTCATACATGTGTGAGTCCTTATCTCAACATTACACAATGGTTGTAAATGAGTGTTACTGCTATACAATGTCGTTAGTTTTCAAACTTCTGAAGAAATAAGTCTGGTCATGAGGAATACATTACTTAGATGGGAAACAAGTGAGGGTTGATGGCCATGGAAAATCTGCGTCAACAAATTCTGACCTATACAAAACATGGAAGAGTGTATCTTAAAACAATGACGATGATATATAATTCCAATATATGTGTGTGTATCAGTATATAATCTAATGTATAATTGTTCTCTTCCAGGGCCAGCCTATAAACGTACGGGACTATTGCGGTTGGATGCCGATACATGAAGCTGCAAATCTTGGCTTCCACCTCATAGTGGAGGTTCTGATTAAGCATGGTGCCAATATAAATGATGTTGGGGGCAAAGAGTGTGGTCATGTGACCCCCCTTATAGATGCTGCAACCAATGGCAACATAGAAGTCATGCAAGTGCTCCTCAATCATGGGGCTGATTTTACAATTACAGATGCCAGGGTAAGTTAGTTGACTTTTCAGTAATGTTTACCAAACATTGAGTGGAGGCGCAATGGCCCAGTGGTTAGGGCAGCAGCCTCGCGGTCATAGGATCGCGGTTTCGATTCCCAGACCGGGCGTTGTGAGTGTTTATTGAGCGAAAACACCTAAAGCTCCACGAGGCTCCGGCAGGGGATGGTGGCGAACCCTGCTGTACTCTTTCACCACAACTTTCTCTCACTCTTACTTTCTGTTTCTGTTGTGCCTGTAATTCAAAGGGTCAGCCTTGTCACACTGTGTCACGCTGAATATCCCCGAGAACTACGTTAAGGGTACACGTGTCTGTGGAGTGCTCAGCCACTTGCACATTAATTTCACGAGCAGGCTGTTCCGTTGATCGGATCAACTGGAACTCTCGACGTCGTAAGCGACGGAGTGCCAACAACCAAACATTGGTATGAAGTCTGAGAGAGAGAGAGAGAGAGAGGAGAGAGTTAGGAGGGAGTACAAGAAGAAGTTATTATGTTCATCTCTATCCTTATGCCTTAAAGAAGGAATTTATATCAAAGCTGCTTACAAGATCAATTTAGCAGTAACCTACCATTCATTGTAAAGGAATAATAATGCATTGAGAAGAACAGTTATTGTGAATTTTCTTTCCTTTTCCCCCCTTTATTTTCTTTGTTTCTTTCTTTCCTTTTTCTCTCTGTTTTTCTCCCCCCTCCTTTATTTCTATCACATGACTTTGTAAATAAACAATCTGGTGTTTTTATTTTAATGGCCTACCAATATATATATATAGTGAGTTTCTTTGCCCTAGGTGTTGGGAAGACACTTGGCAAGAAATGGAAACAAAATTGAAAGAAGAAAATAATAATAATAATAATAATAATAATAATAATCTTTTTTGCTTATAATGGAGGAGAGGGGTCAGTCGATTACATTGACCCCTGTACTCAACTTATACTTATTTATTGACCCTGAAAGGATGCAAAGTGAACCTCGGCAGAATTTTATCTCAGCTATTTTTCATTTCTATGTATAGAAAATGTACCACACCACACCACACCGCCACCATTATTTATGTTTTTTTGTGTGCTTCAGGATCGAACAGCTCTGACATCTCTGATGGAATGGCGTCAGAACTGTGATGATGTAGATGAGGAGACTGAGCAGCAGTATCAGTCAATGGTTCGATACCTACAGGAGAAGATGGGGATCAAAGGTAAGTAGGGGCAGCTACCAAGGAGGTGATAAGGCAGCAGTTTCTTTTTTATTTGTTTATTTTTGTTTCATCATTTATTTGAAATACTTTTATCTCATTTCAAACTTTGACAGTTTTGGCAATCGTGCACAAAGACAGCAATGGGTGGGTGGGTGGTCATCTTGTTGGTTCTAATGATCATCATTTGCAAATATTTGAGAGTTTTAAGGAGCAGGTGTGGTTTGTAGCTATTAAGTAGGTACAGGTGTTGTGTGGTTCAGAAGTTTGCTTTCCAACCGCATGGTTTCAGGTTCAGTCCCACTGCATGACACCTTGGGCAAGTGTCTTCTATTGTAGCTTCAGAATAAACCTGTTCTGTATATATAAATTGCCTGGTGTGTATGTGTGTATATATATTTATATATATGTTGTATATAGTAAGTTATTTCTTTACTACTCACAAGGGGCTACACACAGAGGGGACAAACCAGGACAGACAAACGGATTAAGTCAATTATATCGACCCCAGTGCATAACTGGTACTTAATTTATCAACCTCTGAAAGGATGAAAGGCAAAGTCGACCTCGGCGGAATTTGAACTCAGAACGTAGCTGCAGACGAAATACCGCCAAGCATTTCGCCCGGCGTGCTAACGTTTCTGCCAGCTATGTTGTATATAGTGAGTGTCTTCATTATCATCAGATTTTTATGTCCACTTTCTCGTGCTCACATGGGTTGGACAAAATATTTTGAGGCAGATTTTCTACGGGCCATGCCTTTCCTGTCACCAACCCTTACTTGTTTCCAAGTAAAATAATATTTCCCTTAACCAAACATTGTTTTCAGAGAAGATTAGAAATGAAGGACATTGCTTATATGATGGTAACACACGTTTAGAATCAGTGAGTGAATAAACTGGTTTTGTTAAGCTATTTAGATGATTTTCTACTGTCAACTTTGGTAGTTTGGTGAATTAAGTGCTAGATAACCATGGGCCATGAGTGAATTCCTGAGGTCTGATGCACTCCATAGGGTTTGTTGTTGGCACTCCGTCGCTTTCAATGTCGAGGGTTCCAGTTGATTTGATCAACGGAACAACCTGCTCGTGAAATTAACGTGCAAGTGGCTGAGCACTCCACAGATACGTGTACCCTTAACGTAGTTCTCGGGGATATTCAGCGTGACACAGTATGACAAGGCTGACCCTTTGAATTACAGGCACAACAGAAACAGGAAGTCAGAGTGCGAGAAAGTTGTGGTGGAAGAGTACAGTAGGGTTCACCACCATCCCCTGCCGGAGCCTTGTGGAGCTTTAGGTGTTTTCGCTCAATAACTCCATAGGGTGTGTAACTAGCTACTTTCAAAGAGCAGAAATAACTGTGTGAGCTGATATCATATCTGTCTGATAAGATAAAAAGATGTTACTCAAAGTTACTGTAGTAGTTAGTCTAGTGGCCCTTTTTGTAGGTGTTTATTCTAGGATGTTTGGTTACACAGCAGTGGAATTGTCCCAAATGCAGAAACTTTGTTTCATTGTGCATCTCATGTAAGCTTTTAGAGAGTCAGCAACTGTTTGGAGCAGAAGGTTTTTTGGGCCTGAAAGGGAACACCGGTTTTTTGTGAAGCAGTTTTTGTCCCATTATCAAAGTGATGTCATTAGTGATTGTGAGGCCAGGAATTTGTTGCAACACTAAAGGATTTTGTTGTGGCTGGTCTAAGACTAAAGCAATTGAGGCAAATATGTGTTTTTCTTGTTTTTGTGTATATATATATCATTTTTTTGTGTTTAATTTAATATATGTATCTCTCTCCACTTCCACTAGATGTCAGTGTTTTGCGTCGAAAATTAGCTGTAACATCAACGAACTGGTGTTCAGATAACTCTGACGACAACGACAGTCCGCCTCTAATTAATGAGACATCCCGCAAGAAGAGAGACAGAAAAAGACAGAAAGAGTAAATATCTTTTTAATTCATCTTTTATTTTGACATTGAAGAACAAAAAATAAGGTTACATTATTTTGCTGTGTGTTTAATTGTTGTTAACTCCTCCTCCCATCTAGTTACCTCTAACTGAGCAAGATGTATGATAAAAGACATCCAAGCTCTAATATTCCCATCTTTTGGGTTTCTTTTTTTTTTTTTTCCAGACATAGTGTATCTAGGACTATCATCATCATCATCATCATCATCATTTAACATCCGCTTTCCATGCTAGCATGAGTTGGACGATTTGATTGAGGACTGGTGAAATCAGATGGCTACACCAGGCTCCAATCTGATTTGGCAGAGTTTCTACAGCTGGATGCCCTTCCTAATGCCAACCACTCAGAGAGTGTAGTGGGTGCTTTTACGTGCCACCGGTACGAAGGCCAGACAGGCGGTACTGGCAACGGCCACGCTCAAAATGGTGTAGTGAGGAGTAAATGAAATTTTATATTTCCAGATACCCCGTCTTCTCCTGAAGTTATCTTAATATTTTATCATTATAAAACTTTTCGTTTGTAAATAACCTGCCATAAATTTATATCGTAAAAATACACCTATTATTTTATATAAATTCATTACAATCACAAATTTAACGCAGATTATAGTAGTCTAACGGTCTATAAGACAGGAGGTTGTTTGATCATGTATACAAATTAAAGAGAAAAAGTATTTAACCCTTTAGCATTTAAACCAGCCATATCCAGCCAAACTTTTCCATTTGTTTTATGTTTAAACTGGCCGGATCCAGGCTCTCACATCTATCCTACAATGTTATTCTTCTTCAGACAATCACATCATCGAAATCTCAAGGATATGAGATAATGCATGATGAGTTCAAAACAATGTGAATCTGTAAGCATTATGATTGATAGAATAACCTGAACACTAAAGCATTAAGGAAGTGTTAGGATCATCCCTCTCTACAGTCTGAGTTCTGAGTTCAAATTCTGCTGAGGTTTTTTTTTTAACCTTTCATTCTTTTGGGATTGATAAAATAACTACCAGTCAAGTACTGGAGTTGATTAATCAACTTTCCCTCCCCTCAATAGCTGCTAGCCCTATGCCAAAATTTGAAACTATTATTATTATAAAGTTAAAGAAGTGATTTTAAATTCTCAAATGCAGGATAATGCTAATAATATAGCCTGAACAGGATAAACTACCCTTATTTTGCAGAAAAAAGTGTTGGCGGCCAGCTATTATTATTATTATTTTAAAATTGATTGGAGCTTGTTTTTTTAAAAATTATTTCATATATTAATTTTAGTTTTTTTTCCTCTACCTCCTCTCTTTTTCTTTTATTCAGTAATCTATCGGAGTTTATTGAAGATGATAATTCTACTGGAGGATCATCAGACTCTGAAACAGAATTATGCCACAACAACAGCAGAAACATCATTGAGCAGGAGTCAGCAACTGATGCTTACAGGAATGCCATGTCAACTGTGGGTAGTAGTGCAAGACAGCGATTGCACAAAAGTGAGTGC
The DNA here is from genome assembly GCF_046866305.1 of Octopus bimaculoides. Classification (NCBI taxonomy): domain Eukaryota; kingdom Metazoa; phylum Mollusca; class Cephalopoda; order Octopoda; family Octopodidae; genus Octopus; species Octopus bimaculoides. The sequence continues at coordinate 9,798,307 of NC_142952.1, forward strand.
AGCAGCAAATCGCTGCAGCGACGCAACAAAGTTGGATCCAGCAAGACAGCTTTGATCTCATCAGAAAAATATGTTGATAGTGATTGGCTTATTGAAGATGTCCAACCATCCAAGCGGAAACGGCTTGCTCCGAGGGGTAATTATTTTACAACAGGAACAGCTGTTCGAAAAGCTTCTGAGTGTAAGGATTCTTCATCCTCCATCACAGCAATGAAACCAGGTTCCTCCTCCTCTTCCTTAAGGCGCTTCAAGTCAAGGACATATTCTGTTATTGACGAGGAAGATGACAATAACAGCAACGACAGCAACGACAGCAGCAATTCTCTACCTCCGTCAAATCTTAACATTAATTTACCTAATACCATCAGCAGCAGTATTGCTGAAGAACACCAGTTTAGTAGTGAGAGTAGATTTAGTCCTACATTTATACCTGAGTCGAACCAAGAGGCTGTCACACTTTCGCAGATATTCCATCAGAATTCTGATCTCAATCTCACTGATGCTGCAAACTTTACAGATTCAATAAAGAAACCATCTACATCATCGTCATCATTGTTATCATCACTGCAATTAAGAACTAACAATGTTTCTTCTGGAATGGTCCAGACGGTGTCCAAAGTGTATATTAAGGTTGGTACACTCTACTTCTGTGTGCCTCTTTCCCCCAGGTAAGCCCAATGTTTCTACATCTAACACAAGATGAACTTTATCAACATCTAAAGCAAGGGTTCTCAACTGGTGTCCATATGGACCCTGGGGCTCCCTGGATGCAATTTGTAAATCGGGGATCCATGGTTATTTTTCAGGGCCCATGACAAAAAAAAGTGCTTCAGGCCAGTAAAGTTTATGTGCAATAAATTCATTATACTTCCACAATACACAAAATATTTTAAGAATTTTTCTTTATACAGTTCTTACTAATATTTAATTATAAAAATATAATTGGTATTTTTAAACATGAAATGTTTTGTGGGGCGAGGTCCACCCAAGTAAAATAGAAATCAAAGGGGTCTATATGTAAAAAATGGTTGAGAATCTCTGCTAAAGTATCAAGGGAATCTTTAACCTGGCTGAAACCTCTATAGTACAAATGTCTTGTTTTCAAAAGTTCTGAATTAAAATCTTCCTCCAAACCTTATTTACAATTTATGTTCTTAACACTAGCTTAATGATAACTAAGTTATTTTACTAAATTCTTTGTTATATTTTAAATTAATTGAAAGAAACACAGAGCATCTCAGCAGAAATATGGTAACAAAAGGATTAATAGGTAAACCACATGGTTGTAAGTTCAGTCCCATTGCATGGCACTTTAAGTAAGTGTCTTCTGCTATAACCCCAGGCCGATGAAAACCTTATGAGTAGATTTGATGGCTGGAAACTGAAAGAAGCCTGTCATATATGTATGCGCACATGTATGTGTATGTTTCTGTCTCCCTGTTTTAATATTGCATGATAGTTGTAAATCAACATCACTTTCATGCAAGCAGTGTCTTTCCAATATTCTAAGCATGTCTGTCCATGGAGGAAATATTACCTTACTCAGAAACAGATGAAAGCTGGTGACAGGCACTGAATCTGGCTGTAAAAATTCTTCTTCAATAAACTCCATCCAAGCCATGCTATCATGAATAATTGGATGTTGAAACTGTTGTGTGTATTGGGTAATCTTTAGAGGGTACAAAAAAAAGGATCAGAACATATTTGTTCCTTTTAGTGATGGTATTTTAGCAATAGTTACCCTTTCTGTTGCCAACCCTTAACTGCCTTTTTTCAAGGCACTTTTTGTTTTTACTCTACTAGACTTTCGAAGTGTAGAGGTACCGGACACATCATATCATTTTCAGTTTGGTTTCTTTGGCTGGTTATCCTTCCTGTCACCAACCACTTTACAAAAACAGCAAAAGAACACATATACCTGATTTGAAATTAAGTATTGGGGTCAATTTACTCGACTAAACCCTTCAAGGTGATGCCCCAACATGGCTGTAGTCAAATGTCTGAAACAAGTAAAAGATAAAAGAAAAGATGTATAACTTCCTCATCACCTCGACCATCACCATTCCTACAACGACCACCACTGTTTGGAAAATTCTGTGTAAAATTTATTCATAGATTTACAGAAGGAAATCTGTACATGCATTTATAGATGCGTGTATGCATTTGTATGTAGAAGTTCGTGCATGCATGCATGTGTGTGTCCTATGTTGGTTCTTGTTTACTTAATAAATTGTCTCTTCCAGTGATCGTTCAAAAACAATACTTTGGCTCAATCAAGAGACCTCTCGCCGTGTCTATGCCCAGTGCCAGTTGAAGCCAATTCTGTCGCTGACTACGAAATCTGGGGCCCTCCTTGATCCTGATGACAAAATCTCTATGGTCATTGAAAATGGAGAAGAGGTAAATATATATATGGCAAATAAAGGACGGAAGATGAGATATATGAGTGGAATTCATACATGGAAACTGAAAGAGGTCTGTCGTTTATATTTATATGTGTGTGCCTGTGTTTGTGCCCCCACCATCGCTTGCCAACCAATGTTGCTGTGTTTACATCCCTGTAACTTAGCTGTTTGGCAAAACACACCAATAGAATAAGTACTAGGCTTACAAAGAATAAATCCTGGGTTCGATTTCATTTGGCTAAAGACAGTGCTCCAGCATGTCTACAGTCAAATGACTGAAACAAGTAAAACAATAAAAAGCTATGCCATTTTAATTGTGAGCAACATTGAGCATCTCTGTTAGTATAAATATAAAAGTAATAATTTGACATTCAGGTATACACCTTGTAGTATGCAGTTCAAATGCTATTCATAGTATTTGGTTACTTGACGTCATCAACGGGGTAAATCCCACTGGATTTACTTGGGAAATTCCTTTGAGTTCGTTGAGTTTATAAAAATATGAAAGAAAGAAAATGGAATTCACAGGACTCTTTATTATTCACTATGATTGTTTCAGCCCATCGTGCACCAGTACCTCACAGGTGAGATGCTGTACTAACATTTATGGTGCATTGCAGGTGCAAATGTGTCTCATCAGGTGACTTATCAAAAGGTGCCTCATTTTTAATCTCCATTTCACTTATTTCTATTTCAATACATTTAGTTGTAATGTGTTGTGTCTATGCTAGCAATTGGGTTATAAGGTTGAGAAAACCTGTTGTTAACCCTTTAGCATTTAAATCGGCCATATCCGGCCAAAAGTATTCTGCCTGTTTTATGTTCAAACTGGCCAGATCTGATCTCTCACACCAGCCCTACAATATCGTTTTTAAAATTAACAGCTACCTCATCAAAATCTCATAGCTACAAGATAATGCATGATTAGTTCAAAACAATGTGGATAAAAGAAGCATTAATTTTGGCTGAATAATGCGAACACTAAAGGGTTAACCATATTGAATTTTATAATCACAATGCCAGTAATCGTAATAAATATAGCCCCTCTATATCAGAACACTCTGATGAGGTAACACGCTCTAAATCTGGTGAGATGCTGTACTAACATTTATGGTGCATTGCAGGTGCAAATGTGTCTCATCAGGTGATTTATCATAAGGTGCCTTGTTTTTAATTTCCATTTCACTTATTTCTATTTCAATACATTCAGTTGTTGTAATGTGTTGTGTGTCTATGCTAGCAATTTGGTTATAAGGTTGAATTCTTCTCATGTAATCCAGAAGGTAACTTACAAAGAATTGAAAATGAAAAATAAAATAAAATATAGAAATAGGTAAATGAATGAATATGTTATACACTGATAATAAAAGTGTATAATAACATCAGAAGGGTCAAAACAATTGTAGTGAATAGAGAGTCTTGTTAATTTCATTTGTCTTGTTGATTTGACATTCAGGTATGCACCTTGTAGTATGTTGTTTAAAGGCTATTTGTAGTATCTGGCTACCTGAAATCATCAACAGTAAATCTCACTGGATTTACTTCAGAAAATTCTTTTGTGTTCGTTGAGTTTATAAAAATCCAGCTGTAGAAACTCTACCAGATCAGATTGGAGCCTGGTGTCGCCTCCTGGTCCACCAGTCCTCAGTCAAATCGTCCGACTCATGCTAGCATGGAAAGCGGACGTTAAACGATGATGATGATGATGATGATGAAAGAAAGAAAATGGAATTCACAAGACTCTTTATTAGTCACTTATATTTTTTATCTATATAGTCGCAGGAGTGGCTGTGTGGTAAGTAGCTTGCTTACCAACCATATGGCCCTGGTTCACTCCCACTGCGTGGCACCTTGGGCAAGTGTCTTCTACTATAGCCTTGGGCCAACCAAGACCTTGTGAGTAGATTTGGTAGACGGAAACTGAAAGAAGCCTGTCGTATATATGTATATATATATATATATATATATATATATATATATATATATATATATATATATATATATATATACACATATATATATATATATATATGTGTTTGTGTGTCTGTGTTTGTCCCCCACCATCGGTTGACAACATTGCTGGTGTGTTTACGTCCCCATAACTTAGCGGTTCAGCAAAAGAGACCGATAGAATAAGTACTAGGCTTTCAAAGAATAAGTCCTGGGGTCGATTTGCTCAACTAAAGGCAGTGCTCTAGCATGGCCGCAGTCAAATGACTGAAACAAGTAAAAGAGTATGAGTATAGTCTTCTTACTGTTTATGATACAAAGTTATTCTGCTCTTTGTGCATTTACAGCTGTGTAGATTGAACCACTTCTAAATATCAGTGTATCTTACTTAAATAGCACACCATTCTGTTGACACAACCAACTGTGGTCTTGCAGGGAACAGAAGTTGATCCCCAAATTGCTACTCTTTCTTCACACGTGTCTATATTTTTTTTGTTTTCTCAGCTTGAAGGTTGTGTCACTTCGTGGGATCTGCCTCCAGTCCAAGACCGTTACACAGAAGCTTGTAAAAGTAATAAAACAGGTAAGTTTGCTAAAACATACTTTTTAGCATTCAAAATATTAACTTTACCTAAGTATCATAAAGTCACTTTATTGTTGAAGTGTTTCCTTTCTTTCATATCTTTTGCACTTAATGATCTTATACTAACCTATTTTCAACTTAAAGTAAATAATATTGTCAGCCTTGACATTGTTTTTTGCTTCATATCTTTTGCAATTACTATAGCAGACTGAAGGCACAAGGCTTAGTTGTTAGGCTATTCAGCTCATGATCAAGGTTGTGAGTTCAATTCCCAACGATGCATAGTCTGCTTGAGCAAGACACTTTATTTCATGTTGCTCCAGTTCTCTTCGCTGGCAAAAATGTGTAGTACCTCTATTTCAAAGGGCCAGCTTTGTCACATTCTGTATCACACTGAACCTTCCTGAGAACTATGTTAAGAGTACATGTGTCTGTACACATGTGTCAACCACTTGCACATTAATTTCACAAGCAGGCCATTCCATTGATCAGATCAACTGGAACCTTCATCTTTGTAAGCGATGGAGTGCCAGTTATCTATATATATATATATGCATATATATGTGTACATGTATTGTACAATACAAACAAGAAGGTGATATTTTTTGAACCACAGCATTGCCATTAGAACTGCAGAAATAATGGCTAAATTACCCTGACAAGGTGGGAAATGTTATCAACAAACCCATGGCTGTTTGTTGACAAATCTTTCCACCTTGTAATGGTAATTTACAATACACATTCGACACTTCTAATAAAAACAAATGTAAGTTTGTTTATATATATATACATGTGTGTGTGTGTATATATATATATATATATATACATGTGTGTGTGTGTATATATATATATATATATATATATATATATATAGGGAGATGCACTTGCATAGCGAGTGACCTGATCTGAGATCGTGTGCTGGAACGAAAACAATTGCAGCGTGGAAGGTGTTTATAAGCCATTTAAAATAACACACAAAATCCGTTAGATTCACTTCAACATTTAAATTTAATTTGTCAAAATATATATATATATATATATATATATATATATATATATATATGATTGACCGTTGACTGAACGCTATTCAATTTTTTTTCTCCGTGTTTTTCTCCTTGTCTCCGTATTCTTTCTGTTGAAGAGCGTAGCTCGAAACGTCAAAGACTTTCCGTATTCCCGAGCGTCATACTAATATATCCTTTTGTTATTTACACCACCTGTCCTCGTCTGTTGTTATTATTTGTATATTCTCCCATATATATATATATATATACATGCCTACCCTGAATGAAAGAGATCGATAGTAACAGTTTCCTTTTATGGCAAAATATGCACCTCCTAATTCAATAAAATTATGAAGGTTACTCGGATTACTATGCATAAAATACAAAATATTTAGACCTTCGAACATTAGGCCTTACCGAGGCAATGACTTGTAAAAAACACCATTCTGAGCATGGCCGTTGCCAGTACCGCTTGACTGGCCCTCATGCCAGTGGCACGTAAAAGCACCCACTACACTCTCGGAGTGGTTGGCGTTAGGAAGGGCATCCAGCTGTAGAAACTCAGATTGGAGCCTAGTGAAGCCATCTGGTTCGCCAGTCCTCAGTCAAATGGTCCAACCCGTGCTAGCATGGAAAGCGGACATTAAACGATGATGATAATGAGGAGGAGGATTAGGTAGGCATAATTCGCCCCTGCTTTTCAATCTAAGTATTAAAACTATGCATAGTACTGCTGTAGTACACGTGCTGCGTACATTCCTACAACAATGTTTTCATTGCATGTCTATGTTTCGCTTATTTTTTTGTGTGTTTTACTACTTAAACATCATAAACTGCCTACCCTAAGTAATTACTGATGTCATGTGTCTGATATATATATATATATATATATATATATATATATGTTTATATGATGATATCTCCACAATATGTTGATGAGAAAAACATGTAATCGCTACCAATATAGCAAGAGATTTCTCCGCAAAGGTCTAAAGTAGACTCCTTATGGATCGATCTCCTTGGTTATATATCAAAAATTTAAATGAGAGTTTTGACGCTGATATCCATTATTATTGAAGTTTATTCCTATGTCAACATTTCTGAATTTGACAGTTAAATATAGCCTTATACAGAAATGTTGACATAGGAATAAACTTCAATAATAATGGATATCAGCATCAAAACTCTCATTTAAATTTTATACACACACACATATATATATATATATATATATATATATATATATATATATATATATATATATATATATATATATATACACACAAAAATAAGAGGAATGACCAGCAAAAGTGGACTCCTATATGCTAGAAATAGATGCCGAATCATCTAACCACGAAAAATATGTTCTGCAGATATTTACTTATGTAAATATTAACAGGTGAAACCTTGGTACGTAGGTTAATCGTTTTTTTATTTAGTATTTTTTCATTTGTCTTGCCCTTTTACAGTCTGTTGTGTCGCTGAATTTTTACTGAGAACATATTTTTTTTTCGTGGTTAGATGATTCGGCATCTATTTCTAGCATATAGGAGTCCACTTTTGCTGGTCATTCCTCTTATTTTTGTATGTAGTATAATTTTAATCTTCGGATTTTTTTAATATGCTAGACCACTGGTTTTAATTGATTAATATCAATTACTACCCTCATTAATAAATTTTATATATATATATATATATATATATATATATATATATATATATATACTACTATAAAATGGTAAGTTGGGTGTCTTTGGTCATAATGTTAGATTAAGAAAAGCTGTGTCAGCACCACCTCATATTTCTTTTAATCCTCTCTAATTGCAACTATTAAGTATGTTTATTAATTGAATCAAAACCACAGTTGTTTTCTCAGGTTTACAGTTTACTCCACCCCTTGGTTTTATGTCAAGTCTTTATTATACATATCTTCCTCTTCCTCCTTCATTTCATCTGCAAGCATGGCATTCCATCTGTCCCAGTGCAGAAGACAGACTTTAAACGGTGGCAGTGGAAGACTTTTTCTCCAGACACTGTTTATCGATTAATTACAAGAAAACTTTTCAGAATGACATTTGATGTTCTGTAAACTCTAGGTCAGCCATGATTGAGCAAATATATGATCAAGGACCTTCTAACCATCACTATCCTGTAGTTATTAATTAACCCTTTAGCATTTACATTACTCTGTCAAATGTAATGCTCGTTTATTCACATTGTTTTGATGAGGTAACTATTAAAATGTAGGATTGGTGTGAGAGGCCAGATCTGGCCAGTTTGAACATAGAATATGCAAAATATTTTGGCTGGATATGACTGGTTTAAATGCTAGTAAGTTAAGCATATTGTGTGGAGGCGCAATGGCCCAGTGGTTAGAGCAGTGGACTCGCGGTCATAAGATCGTGGTTTCGATTCCCAGACCAGGCGTTGTGAGTGTTTATTGAGCGAAAGCACCTAAAGCTTCACGAGGCTCCGGCAGGGGATGGCGGCGAATCCTGCTGTACTCTTTCACCACAACTTTCTCTCACTCTTACTTCCTGTTTCTGTTGTGCCTGTAATTCAAAGGGTCAGCCTTGTCACACTCTGTGTCATGCTGAATATTCCCGAGAACTACGTTAAGGGTACATGTGTCTGTGGAGTGCTCAGCCACTTGCACGTTAATTTCACGAGCAGGCTGTTCCGTTGATCGGATCAACTGGAACCCTCGACGGAGTAAGCGACGGAGTGCCAACAAACAAACAAAAAACAACTAAGCATATTGTGTTTTGGACTACGTTTTTTAATATATATCATTCTTGTTACAGGATGATAGCATGTAGTTTGAGGTACATTTAACTGTTGTTTTTTGCAGGTCCAGTGACTACATAGATATTCACCTATTGGCTCCTGTGACTGTGTCTTTTTCTCTCTCTGTCTCGCCATATGTGTGTGTGTGTGTGTGTGTGTGTGTGTAGATAGTTGTGTAGTCTCCTCAGTGAATAAAATGTCTTGCTTTGAGGAACTAAAATGTAGTGCCTTTGTGGTTAAGCTGGATAGTCACTTGAACTGGAAGTGCCCCAGCTTGAGTCCTCCAAGTTCACCACCACAGTCACTGTAGAAAGAAAAGTGTAAGAGGAGCCAATGGACCCAGAAAGAATATAAAGAAATAATATACACTTATTACTATGCATTAGGTTGACCATCTCAAGAGAGACACACTGCTAATTTTTATGAGCAATCTGGTGTGTTTATTTTAATGGCCTATCAATGTATATAGTGAATTTCTTTGCCCTAAGTATCGAGAAGACACTCGGCTAGAAAAGGAAACAACATTGAAAGAACTTGAAACTCTTAATAATAATGGTAATAGTATAATAATGGTAATTGTTTGATTCAGAAGTTTAAACAAATGTATATTAATTTTGTTAAAGATGAAATCATTATTTTATTGTAGTTGTTGTTGGAAAGATAAGTCAACAGCTAGAACAGTGTGAGACTTCAGGTAATCTTATCTTACGTCATATGGCCTTGACTCCCAACATCATATTACCAGTGTTCAGAGCTATCAAGTATCAAAGTAACCTATGCTTTATGAATCTTACTGGTAAGTACCTAACTAATACAGTGTGTACATTTGTGGGGAAGTTGGAGGGATATCTCTTTTATTCTTTTACTCTTTTACTTGTTTCAGTCATTTGACTGCGGCCATGCTGGAACACCGCCTTTAATCAAACAAATCGACCCCAGGACTTATTCTTTGTAAGCCTAGTACTTATTCTATCAGTTTCTTTTGCCGAACCGCTAAGTTACGGGGACTTAAACACACCAGCATCGGTTGTCAAGCGATGGTGGGGGGACAAACACAGACACACATACATATATATATATATACATATATATATATATACATATATACGACGGGCTTCTTTCAGTTTCTGTCTACCAAATCCACTCACAAGGCTTTGGTCGGCCCGAGGCTATAGTAGAAGACACTTGCCCAAGGTGCCATGCAGTGGGACTGAACCCACAACCATGTGGTTGGTAAGCAAGCTACTTACCACACAGCCACTCCTGCGCCTATACAAACATTTGTGTACAAACATTTGGGAAGAGGGTGGGTATCTGGGTACAACCTGTACAGTTCATGTCAGCATGACAATTATGATAATGGTGACGGTGGTGATAACATATATTTGTGTGTTTGTGAATATGTATATATGAGTTTGGAAGGACATATTATCTGTGTGGATACCATATTACCTTTCAGTTTTAAGTGCCAGTTAACAGCTAACCACAACAACAAGTATTTAACATCTATGTCTTCGTTTAGTTGTTAGTCACTCCATGACTTCTTCCGATGGATAATTCTGTGTACTCGTTGCTGGATGGTAAAAATTGTCTGGAGTATATATTAATATTAGGCGCAGGAGTGGCTGTGTGGTAAGTAGCTTGCTTACCAACCACATGGTTCCGGGTTCAGTCCCACTGCGTGGCATCTTGGGCAAGTGTCTTCTGCTATAGCCTCGGGCCAACCAAGGGAGATGGAAACTGAAAGAAGCCTGTCATATATATGTATATGCATGTGTATGTTTGTGTGTCTGTGTTTGTGTTTGTCCCCCCAACATCGCTTGACAACCAATGCTGGTGTGTTTATGTTCCCGTAACTTAGTGGTCCGGCAAAAGAGACCAATAAAATAAGCACTAGGCTTACAAAGAATAAGTCCTGGGGTCGATTTGCTCGACTAAAGGCGGTGCTCCAGCATAGCCGCAGTCAAATGACTGAAACAAGTAAAAGAGTAAGAGAGTCTCTATTGGTATAAACCTGTCTGAGACGACCCCTGGCTTATGATACAATCTTCTTTGTGTTTTAAAGTGATTTAAATTAAAATCTTGCATCAAAATTTCTTGTTGATTTCTGCTTCAAACACCAGTTTAATAATAACAATGTTATTTTACTAAATCCTTCAATATTTTCCAAATTAATTAAAATAACGGGCCCTATATTTCAACAGAAATATAAGTAAACGTTCAACCAGTCATCGCTACTTTACTTCTATCTTTTTCTATCTTGCAGGTAATCATCTTGGTGATGTTGGCCTTCAGTCTTTGGCCAAAGTTCTCAA
>NC_142952.1:9814350-9816446 GCF_046866305.1 Octopus bimaculoides
TCAGACTTTCGTTAGTTTACTTTAATCTATTCCATGTGTTTGGTAATGACTCGTGAAAATATGCACAGCTAAGCTAAGGAACTCTCTTGTTTTTAATTGCCTCATTCATTCAAACTCCTCTATTCTCTAAAATAATTATTTCCTGTTTTATTCTAATCCTACAATGACTAACCTTGTTTCTTGGCTACATGTATATACTTATCTTGTGCTTTTCTCTAAAATGACTTCTTGTTTGCTATAACCCTTAAAATGACCTTTCGTGTTGGTGGTTGCGCCTTCTCTTCCCCACCCTGCCACCAATAGCAGAAATCTCTCTCTCTCTCTCTCTCTCTCTCTCTCTCTCTCTCTCTCTCTCTCTCTCTCTTTCTCTCTCTCTCTCTCTTACTGGACATCCAGTTGCCCTTTCCCTCTCTCCTTCTCTATTGGTAATCTTGCTGCCCTTTCCTCTCTCTCTCTCTCTCCACCCCTTCTCTAGGCTAACTAAACCAGATAGTAGCCCACTTACCCTTTTTTTTCTATTTATCTATTTAGTGACTTTAGACTTGAGGCCAGGAGGATGCCAAAAAAGCAGACCAATCTGGAGAAGAACTTGGAAGCTTAGGAACCCTTCACAGGGTCAGAGATTTAGGGATATTTTTACCAAGAAATTTGATGATAGGGAGGAGCTACAGTCCTGTGACATAGAAGGCAGCTGGGAATTCCTGCGAGATAGCTTGCTGAGTGCCACAGACCAAATCTGTGGCAAAGTCCCTTCCAGACCTAGGGTAACATGGTGATGGAACAATACTGTAGACAGGGCCATTAGAGCAAAGTAACAGGCTTGGAATGCCTGGAAAAGTCAGGGTAGCAGGAGAATGTATCAGATAGCCAAAAGGGAAGCTAAGAGACAGGTATATATGGCCAAGAAAGTAGCAGAAACGAAGTTTGCCAATGTTCAGCAACGTGAGGACCAGAGAACTGAAGTATTTTGGATTGCAAGACAGTGTTTTAGAGAAAACCATGATGTCATAGGAGAGAAATGTGTCCACATGGATGATGGTACCAATGTGTTTAATGATTCTGCAAACAAGAAGGCTTGGAGAAGCCATTGTGAAACACTGCTGAATGTGGAGAAGGAATGAGAGGAGGAGAGTCTGCCAAAGGTTGACCAATTGAGGGATCAGCTATCTGAATCGACAGTACCCAGGTAGATAAAGCAATTAAGGATATGAAGACAAGGAAAACTCCTGGCCCAACAAGAATCACTGCTGGGATGCTTAAAATATCGGGCGGTGTGGGTTATGGTCTAGTCACCCACGTTGTAAATCAGGTAGTTCATGAAGGAGTCATACCCAATGACTGGTGTAGCAGCACCATAGTCAACTGCTACAAGGGTAAAGGTGATGCTTTAGATAGAAATAACTACATGGGTATCATATTATTGGATCAGGTAATGAAAGTTACAGAGACAGAGTTAGCCCAGATGAGATGCAGTTCAGTTTTTTAAAGGCAGAAGCACTACTGATGCTATATTTCTGTTAAGGCAACTGTGGTAGAAATACCTAGCCAAAGATAAACCTTTGTACTTAGCTTTTGTTGACTTGGAGAAAGCCTTTGACAGGGTCCCCCGATCCCTTATCTGGTGGTCAATGCAGAAACTGGGGATAGACGAGTGGCTGGTAAGAGCTGTACAAGCCCTGTACAGGGATGCTGTCAGTAAGGTGAGGGTCGGCAACGAGTATAGTGAAGAATTCCAAGTAGAAGTAGGGGTTCACCAAGGATCAGTCCTCAGCCCCCTCTTATTCATTATAGTCCTCCAGGCAATAACAGGAATTCAAGGCAGGCTGCCCCTGGGAGTGTCTCTATGCTGATGACTTTACTCTAACAGCTGATTCACTGCCAGAACTAGAAACGAAGTTGGATCAGTCAAGTGATTTATCCTATGTATGTAATTTATTAGTTTCTTTTGCATATTCTTAGTTTATGCATGTGTATGCAAATATAGTATTGGTATAGCCCATTTATGTTCATTAGAAATTAAATAAATTAAATAATTTTGACATCTACGAATATTTATTTCCCCTCCACTGTATATACATGTATGCGTACAGGTGATT
>NC_142952.1:9816946-9849446 GCF_046866305.1 Octopus bimaculoides
TCTCTCCCCCTCCTCTACTTAGCATGGCCATTTGCTTCCAACGCATATATTGCTGTATTCATTATCTTGCACTTCACCCTCACCCCACCCTAGTCTTACTAACTGGTAATTTTAATGCACTTATTGCACATACAGTCGCTATCATACACACAACCTTCTTTATACCATGCCACTTAGAATCTCCCGCTTCCCTACCCTTGCTGTCACTAACCACTCCTTTCTTCGCTAACCACTCTATCTTCTTCTAACTCTAGAAATGTATATATATCTAACCTTTGCCATAACTGCTTGTATCTAACCTCATTATTATGGTCTTGTTTTCTTCTGCCTCTCCTCTTTTGAACTTTCCTCTATATCTTACACTAGTAGTAGCAAATTGACTCTAGGACTTATTCTTTGTAAGCCTAGTACTTATTCTATTGGTCTCTTTTGCTGAACTGCTAGGTTACAGGGGACAGCAATATGTGGCAAATTGTTTTGCTCAAGAACACACCACCCAGCCTAGGAATTGAAATCACAATCACTAGATCATGAGTGCAACACCCTAACCACTAGGCAGTATGCTTTCGCTAATGATAATAATAATAATAATAATAATAATATGGCTCTCATAGCTTCTGATCTTAACTGATTGGAAGTGTTATCATGTGTTTATTTTATCTGGGTATAAAAGTTGAGTACTGGGGTTGATGTAATCAACTCACCCCCTTTCCCAAAGTTGCTGACCCTATGCGAACATTTGAACCCAATATTCTTATGATTATCAATATTTAACACAGCAATTTAGTTTGTCTTTACATTCTGAGTTCAAATTCCAACAAGGTTGACATTGCCTTTCGCTCCTTTCAGGGCAGATAAAATAAGTACCAGTCCAGTACTGGGGTCAATATAATTGACTGGCCCTCTCCTCACAAAAAATTTGGTGTTTTTTGCCTATAATAGAAAGGATTATTTGACAGCAACTTTGCTGGGGAATGAAACAAAGTGTTCACAACCTGTGGACTAAAGTACTATCTATGCTTCATTCAGATTTGGAGAAATCTGCAGAGGATTTTGTGCAGTTCCAAGTAATACCATTTTCTGTAGATGCTCTGTATTCACATTAACAATCCAGTTTATTGAGCTTGGTATCATAATTCCCAAAGCTCCATCAGCCGCAGATTTCACACTCATTTCCTTCAATGATCACAGACTTTGCATTTCCTGTTTCAAATCATCATATCTAACCTGCTTCTCTTCTCTTTCTGACACTGTGTCATCACCAAGACATGTCTTGGTGATGACACAGTGTCAGAAAGAGAAGAGAAGCAGGTTAGATATGATGGTGATGACACAGTGTCAGAAAGAGAAGAGAAGCAGGTTAGATATGATGATTTGAAACAGGAAATGCAAAGTCTGTGATCATTGAAGGAAATGAGTGTGAAATTTGCGGCTGATGGAGCTTTGGGAATTATGATACCAAGCTCAATAAACTGGATTGTTAATGTGAATACAGAGCATCTACAGAAAATGGTATTACTTGGAACTGCACAAAATCCTCTGCAGATTTCTCCAAATAAACAGGTTTTTTTCTGTTTATTACAACCACTATATCTGGCTTTATTGAAATTATTATTATTTTAAAGGTTGCTTCTGATGTTCAATGCACAAGTTCTTGCTGTCTTCTTTTCAGAATTTTATTTTTGGATATCCTGAGAAACACAGAATTTAGTGCCAGAGAAATTAGACTTATTTTGAGATAAATTTTGGTTGCTGATTCTAAATATGCCATCATTTTTTCCCATCAGCTCTGATTATCAAGATTTGTTATACCCCTAAATACTACAAATATAATCAATCATGCTCAAGGATTGATTACTACAAATCATTACTTCTCTTCAGACCATTGGTATGCCAAACTTCCAACATTTCCTTTTGTCATTAGTCCACTGTTGCAGGTGCTCAGCACAAGTTTTACAGGCAATGAGTGGATCCCATGTCTTACCTTAGGTCCCTAGTTGTATTTTGAAATAGTTTAAGTAAGCTTTTTTCACAAAATTAGAAAAGGGTTTTCTCTGTTCCTTGAATGTGTACTCTCCATAAATATATTTCAGAAAGAATCTAGATGATTTTGTTGTTTTGGGAGAGTCATTATGCCAGTATTATTATCACACACACACTGGTTCAATTCTACTCCTTTAATATTAGTCAATTGGTTAAAAATGCAACTAATTAATTGATTGCTCGTTTAATTTGGTTTAAGCATTTTATTCATGAGGAAGCCATGAATTGGAAGCTGAAAGGATTAAAACAAAAAAGTCTGAGAATGAGAGAAGTAAATTTAGGTTGACTGATGTAAGATTAGTAGTGTTGAGATCACTAACAATCAACATTTCAGCTACTGTTACCATGTGTGACAAAAGCGTTTTCAATAAAAATAAAATGAGAATTACACAGCAATTGAATGACAATCCCATGTAATGCTGTGACACACTCAGGCTTACTTGTTTATGACAGCCCTTCAAAGATGATGTTGGTATCAATTCAAGGCATTCATCCTCCACGACTTCCAATTAACAACCAGGGCCTCCAAATGATTGGGAGGGACACTGCATAAAATGAGAGACCAGTTTAGATAATCATGAAAATGAAGTTTTGGACATCCATGAAGCCTCCTTCTAGTCTCAGTCTTGCTGAAGAGGACCATCTTGGGAAGCTGGTTACCCAGTATTTGAATCACATGAACAATCCAACAGAGAAGATGAAGGATGCAGATCTCAACACTATAAATCCAGGCCCTCTAGAGGATTTTGGTATGAAGTATCTTGTCCTTCTAAATGAGACAAAGGATACTTTGGAACAATCTGATATGGAACCCTTCCAGTTGTCTAATCTGGTGTTGATAAAGGGTCCAACACTCAGACCTGTACAGGAAGGTGGGTACACAGTGAACGTGATAAACTGAGATTTTTGTACTTGCTCTGAGGCCCTTCTTCAGAAAGACTCCTTCACTGAGTCGCCTGTTAGGTGCAGAGGCCAAGTTGATTGGACAGAGTATCTCCTCATTGAGTGTTTGAGATAGCAGATTGAATCCACATGCAATAGAAGAGTGTCATCAAAAAGAACAGGCTGAGTGGGATGTGACATTTATTGTCACATTATCTCGTAAACATTTATTGTCACATTATCTCATAAACATTATCTCATAAACATTTATTGTCACATTATCTCATAAACATTATCTCGTAAACATTTATTGTCACATTATCTCATAAACATTTATTGTCATATTATCTCGTAAACATTATCTCGTAAACAATTGTGTCAAGGCCGACAAGAAGCGGTCCAGCTTCCTAGGGCTAAACGGCAGTAGTGTGTTCCCTTATTGGGATTGTCACATTAAGTTGACAATATACTACAACTTTGTCGCTCCACTACTGCTTAAATCTCTCTGAGAGATTTAGAAATATTATATTTCTAATTTTGCTGATCAGTGAATGAACTTCACTATGATTTACATAAGTTTGTGAAGGCGAAACAGGCTCCTCTATCCAGATGGCAAGCTACTTCAGGCTGATGACGAGCAAAGACTCAGAAACATGTCCCTGAATGCTGGCTAGGCTGGGTGGGGGAGCTTGTCTCCCCTTCACAAACTTAAGGACACAGTAATTGTGTCAAGGCCAACAGGAAGCGGTCCAGCTTCCTAGGGCTAAACGGCAGTAGTGTGTTCCCTTATTGGGATTGTCACATTAAGTTGACAATATACTACAACTTTGTCGCTCCACTACTGCTTAAATCTCTCTGAGAGATTTAGAAATATTATATTTCAAATTTATTGTCACATTATCTCAGAAACCATATTTTTGTTCAGTGGTGTAAACATAATTAGAATCGTCTCTAAAATTGAAGCATCAAAAAATTTGTTTAAAATTTATTCCCTAGTGTAATATAAGCTGACTGTTTATTTTGTGGCTGACTGTTTATTTTGTGGCTGACTTTTCAGTTGATACATTTCCTTTCCTAGTTGTCCTTAACGACATCTGCAACTTAACCTGACACTGTGTATTGCCCTTTCCCACTATGATCATTTTATCACATCTTCAAGATGTTTTCTGCTGTAAGCGACGGAGTGTCAACAACAATCTGTATATATAAAAGGCAGGGTGTGTGTGTGTGTGTACGTGAATGTAATTTATGCATGTCCACAAATTAGCATGCATGTCGCTCCAATTTTAGGAGGACATTCCGTCACAACCCTAGCTGTATCTTCATCAAATTATTCCCCCCCCCCCCCCGAGGCACCCACATGTTTAGATCAAGAGTGGTTAACAGATGTAATTTATTACCCTTGGGAAGAGGGAGGTCAAAGTTTGTTGGAGTGTTAGACAGAATGCTTTTGTAGTATTTGTTCTAACTCTCTGGACTTTAAGTTCAAAACCTAACTAAGTCAACTTATCCTTTCAGCAGTGTTGGTAAAGTAGCAGACCAGACCAGACCAATGAAATTTGCAGAATGTTAGCGCTTCAGATGAGTTGTTTTGTAATATCTGTTTTGATTCCAAAAGTTCCAACCCTTTTTCCGGCTACTGAAAAAGAACAGACCCTTTGGGGCCTGGCAAAATTGGTGATGGTTTTGGCTCGAACTTTTCAGTTGACCAACCTCCATGTCATCATACAAGCTAACAGGAAAAAATGCACTCAAAGAAGAAGATACATGCATAAAATAGGTTTCCATATAGTTTCCATCTACCAAATTCTATTACTAAGGTATTAGTTGAACTCAAACTCCAATAGAAGACATTTGTCTTTGAGGCTCTGCTGTAGGATTGAACTTAGAAACATGTGGTTACAAAGTGAACTTCTTAACCACACTGCCATGCTGGCACCAATGAATTTTTCAATGGGCTTCACATGTTGCTTTTTTCTTTTGCAGGGAATATTTATACAGAACTATGTCTGTGATTATTCAGTATACAAGACCAAGATCAATTGTCTCTATATTGATCACGTGAGTATTCTTATAACATCATTACCACCACCATCATTGTTATTATTGTCTCCATCACTACCATTCTTACTACCGTCACCACCACCCTCGCTATCACTACCACCATCATTATCCACCATCAATTTATATCCATTTTTCCATGGCACCCAACACAGCATCTCACTCCTTGGCATCAGCTTATAACACTTCTTCCCAAGTCTTTCTCTTCCACAGAATTCTTCCAGTTTGATCCCTTGGCCCCTTTTTACCCAGATGTCATTGTCATCTTCCTTTACCTGTTAATACCAGCACAGTCTTTTCTCGTGTATGTTACATTTGATTCCTCTTGTCTTCATATTTCTCTCAGCTCATTCATATCCCAAGACTTTCACTGTCTATGTTTTACTACCATGTCACAGCACTCTTCACATTACATGCATCATACAATCTCCTTTCACATTTGGAAAGAGGTGAGGGTTGGTGACAGGAAGGGCATTCCAACTGCAGAAAATCTGTCTCAATAAACCCCATCCAACACATGCAAGCATAGAAAAGTGAAAATTAAAATGGTGATGATTATATATATATGTTGCAGCCGCTGGCTTTCCGGACCTCAGTCAAACCGTCCGACCCATGACAACATAGAAAATGGATGTTAAACAATGATGATGATGATGCAATGTTCATTATTTTTCAGGCTCGTTTAACATGTGTTGAAGAAGGCTTTAATAATTACCACATTTTCTTTGAGATGTTGGCAGGCCTTACTGCTGAAGAGAAAAGTGAGTTTTTGTTTGATTTTTTAATAGATTTTTCTTTTCTAACTTTAAATTTTGCCTTCACATAGATAACCTACTACCAATGTGGGGCAGTTATTTTCCCTGACAAGTTTTCCCCTCAAAATTTGAGCCAAAACATTTTCTAAAGATTTTTCTATATAGAATTTTCTGCATATGAATCCTTTCTCCTCATTTTTATACAAAGATTTCCCTCAAATAATTTTCTGTAAGCATCTCTGCATCTCTAAGAAGTTTGCTTTGCTACCATGTGACTTCAGGTTCAGTCCCACTGCATGGCATCTTGGGCAAATGTCTTCTATTACCCTGGGCCAACCAATTCCTTGTGAGTGGAGTTAGTAGAGAGAAACTGTATGGAGACCCATCAAATGTATATACTAGCAGAGATACCCGGCCTTCCTCGGCATTAAAATGCCATAGTTTTTTTATTGTTAAAATGAGTGGTGAAGTTGGAAGAACAGAGTGAAAAAAACAATATATGTATGAACAAGAGCACTCAGAGAGTGCAAACCTCTGCCAAGGCAACACCAGTGTCCTCTCAAAGATTAGCTGGAGATGATTTTTAAAATGAGAATATCTGAAATAAACTCAACTGCTCTCATAAACAAGAATACTAAAAACTAAACTGACCACTCTCAAAAATTAAGTACAAAACCGGAAAAGTAATCCAGAATTCTTGTCCGATACTGGATTGACCCCAAAATCTAATGAGTTCATGCCAATCATGAGGCCAAACATTCCTGGAAGTTTCATTCGAATTCATCCAGCAGTTCTTGAGATATCTTGTCCATGGACAAACAAACAAACACAACTGAAAACAATACCTCTGCCTTTGTTAAGGCAGAGATAATAAATACAATATGGGAGTGGGCAAATGTCTAAAGTTGTTAAGAATAAAGAAAAGAGAGGGGTTGAGAAGAGTTGGAATTTAGGTTAGATTGAAGCTGATTGTTATGACTACTAAACTGGAGTCATTTGTTACGTCAACAGTAAATAAATTAATGTATTGTCACGCCCAAGTATACAAGGTGCTATCAAAAAGTTCCCAACTTATGTTATATAAAAATAACCTATTTATCTAAATTTTAAGATCATCTCCTTCAAAATAGTCACCTTGGCCCTAGTGTTTCTGCCAGTTTTGGAATCTGGCCTGGAAGTTGTTTTCCATAAGAAAGTGAATTGTCAGGAATGAGAAGAAAAGGAAGAAAAGTGATCAAATATTTAGGAGTTGGAGTAAGGTGGACTTGCTAGGAGAGGAGAAGAGCGGAGGGGAAGATAGGAGATAAAATTACTAGTCATTAGGGGGAAGTGGTTTACTATTTAACAGTAAAATTATATATTTGCAATCCACACATGTGCATACTACCTCTGTGTTCCTGTAGAATGTTATAGGTGTGCATGCACATATATGCATTTGCATATTCTAAAGATAGCTAAAAAAAGTTGTGTGTTATAAATACATAGAAGAGCTTTAAGTGGGAGTGGAGGAATAATTGGAGATGGCACTATTATTTGTACCTGAAGAATGTGTTACGTAACTTGTATTTACAATTAAGAATTAGGTTGAGTGACAGGGACCTTCTCTTTGTGGCTGGAGACTTCAACGGTCATGTCGGACGTCGTGCTGGGGGCTTCCATGGCATACATGGAGGCTATGGCTTCGGTTCCCGCAACGAGGAGGGAACCAGACTGCTGGAGTTCTGTGATGCAACCAATCTTATGGTCTGCAATACCAACTTCAGGAAACCTGCCAGTCACCTAGTCACCTACCGCTCCGGCAGACACTCTAGCCAAATCGACTACATCCTCGCCAGAAATAGGGAAAGAGGGCGGCTTATAAATGCCAAAACCTACCCTGGCAAAGAATGTACCCCACAACATAGATTAGTAGTTAGCGACTTTGGGATCAAGGCAAAATGGGTGCCCAGAATTAGACAGGCTTGGAGAAGAAGGGTGTGGAAGCTTAAAGACCCTGCAAACGGACAGAGACTTAGAGACAAGTTACTTGAAGCATTTAACGAAATAGAAGGGGATATAGCATCATACAACGTGGAAGACAATTGGAGATTTCTGCGGGACAACCTGTTGAAAGCCACCGACCAGATTTGTGGGTGGTGTAAGGTCCCCTCCCAACCCAGAGTAACGTGGTGGTGGAACAAGGAGGTAGACAGAGCTATTAGACAAAAGAAACAAGCTTGGAAGGACTGGAAGAACGGTGGTAGCAGGGAATTGTACCAATGTGCCAGAAGGGAGGCTAGGCGACAGGTTTATTTAGCCAGAGGGGAAGCAGATAAGGAAAGATTTGCCAATGTTCTGCGCCGTGAGGACCAAAGACTCGAGGTATTTCGGGTTGCAAGACAGTGTAGGAGAGAGAATAGTGATGTTGTAGGAGAGAAATGTGTTCGCATGGATGATGGTACGCTTGCATTAAATGAGGATGCAAAGAAAGAGGTCTGGAGATGCCACTACGATAGATTGCTTAATAAAGAGAATGAATGGGAGAAAGAGAGCCTGCCTTATGTCGACCCAATAGAGGGACCAGCTATCCGAGTTGATAGTACCAGGGTAGATAAAGCAATTAAGAGTATGAAGACCGGGAAAGCCCCCGGCCCATCAGGAATCACTGCAGAGATGCTCAAAATATCTGGCAGTGTTGGCTATAGCCTAGTCACCCGTATTACGAACCAGGTGATACACGAAGGAGTCATACCCTATGACTGGTGTAGCAGCATCATAGTCAACTGCTACAAAGGTAAAGGGGACGCTTTAGATACAAATAATTACAGAGGCATCAAGCTGTTAGATCAGGTTATGAAAGTTACAGAGAGGGTCATAGCCCAACTAATTAGGGAGCGAATCAATTTAGATGAGATGCAGTTTGGGTTCGTGCCAGGTAAAAGCACTACTGATGCCTTATTTCTAGTGAGACAGTTGCAAGAGAAATACCTAGCCAAGGATAAACCTCTGTACCTGGCTTTCGTTGACATGGAGAAAGCCTTTGACAGGGTCCCCCGATCCCTTATCTGGTGGTCAATGAGGAAACTTGGGATAGAAGAATGGCTAGTGAGAGCTGTGCGAGCCATGTACAGAGATGCGGCCAGTAAGGTGAGGGTTGGAAATGAGTACAGCAATGAATTCCGGGTAGAGGTAGGGGTCCACCAAGGTTCCGTCCTCAGCCCCCTATTATTTACCATAGTCCTCCAGGCAATCACAGAGGAGTTCAAGACAGGTTGCCCCTGGGAGCTCCTCTATGCTGATGACCTTGCCCTAATTGCGGAGTCACTATCAGGACTAGAGGAGAAGTTTCAGGTGTGGAAGCAAGGTCTAGAACTGAAGGGCCTTAGAGTCAACCTAGCTAAAACCAAAATCCTAATAAGTAGGAAGGTAGATAAATCACAAACCCCTTCAGGTAGATGGCCCTGCTCAGTATGTAGAAAAGGAGTAGGTAGTAACTCTATAAGATGTACCCGGTGCAAGCTATGGACACATAAGAGGTGCAGCAACATCAAAGGCAGGTTAACTAGCAAGTTAGTTTTTGTTTGTGGCAGATGTTCAGGTGCAATAAAGACTGCAAACAAACAGGAAACAACTTCTATCTCATTCCAGGGTGAAAAACTAGAGGTAGTCGATAGCTTCCGCTATCTGGGCGACCAAGTTAGTAGTGGGGGTGGGTGCGCTGAAAGTGTAGCTGCTAGAATAAGAATAGCCTGGGCAAAGTTTAGAGAGCTCTTACCCCTGCTGGCGACAAAGGGACTCTCACTCAGAGTAAAAGGCAGACTGTATGACGCATGCGTACGAACAACCATGCTACATGGCAGTGAAACATGGGCTGTAACTGCTGAGGACATACGTAAGCTCGCAAGGAATGAAGCCAGTATGCTCCGTTGGATGTGTAATGTCAATGTGAATACCCGTCAGAGTGTAAGTATCTTGAGAGAAAAGCTGAACATTAGAAGCATCAGTTGTGGCGTGCAAGAGAGACGATTGCGCTGGTATGGACATGTGGTGAGAATGGAGGAGGATAGCTGCGTGAAAAAGTGCCACACCCTAACAGTTGAGGGAACCCGTGGAAGAGGTAGGCCCAGGAAGACCTGGGCTGAGGTGGTGAGGCAAGACCTTCGTACATTGGGCCTCACCGAGGCGATGACTACGGACCGAGACCTTTGGAAATGGGCTGTGCGTGAG
This sequence comes from Octopus bimaculoides, assembly GCF_046866305.1. Classification (NCBI taxonomy): domain Eukaryota; kingdom Metazoa; phylum Mollusca; class Cephalopoda; order Octopoda; family Octopodidae; genus Octopus; species Octopus bimaculoides. The sequence goes on from NC_142952.1 coordinate 9,826,894, forward strand.
AAGACCCGGCAAGCCAAGTAAGATCGTTGCCAGTGCCCCTGGACTGGTTCTTGTGCGGGTGGCACATGAGATGCACCATTTTGAGCGTGGCCGTTGCCAGTACCGCCTGACTGGCTCCTGTAGGATTTTCGAGCGAGATCGTTGCCAGTGCCCCTGGACTGGCTTGTGCGGGTGGCACATAAAAGACACCATTTCGAGCGTGGCCGTTTTCGTGCGGGTGACACGTAAAAGCACCCACTACACTCTCTGAGTGGTTGGCGTTAGGAAGGGCATCCAGCTGTAGAAACTCTGCCAAATCAGACTGGAGCCTGGTGTTGCCATCCGGTTTCACCAGTCCTCAGTCAAATCGTCCAACCCATGCTAGCATGGAAAGCGGACGTTAAACGATGATGATGATGATGATGTTCATTCAGACAATTCTGTACATCTGTGTGAAAAGATCAGTTAGGGTTTTGCAGGGTTGCTTTTTTTCATGCTTAACTTAGAAATGGAGAAAGATATTGTGCTAGAGATAAAAAATTAGTCATTTGATATATATATATATATATATATGTATGTATGTATGTATTTGTGTGCCTGTGTTTGTCCCCCCACCATTGCTTGACAACTGATGTTGGTGTGTTTACGTCCCTGTAACTTAGCAGTTCAGCAAAAGAACTGATAAAATAAGCACTAGGCTTACAAAGAATAAATTCTTGGAGTTGATTTGTTTGACTAAAGGCGGTGCTCCAGTATGGCCACTGTCAAATGACTGAAACAAGTAAAAGAATATATATATATATATATATATATATATACAGGGTGACTCTTTATAATCTTAGTCTCAGAAAATAATAATGGCAGACCCTCAGCTTACTCAAGAAAAGAAGAGGCATGCTGTTATTGTGGTTTATAAAGGCTGAGCATAGTGATTTAGAAATATCTCAACTTTTAAAAGTTGCCAGATCTTTTGTCTACAAAGTTTGTGCAGAGCCAGAGACTGAAGATGGAAATGTTTCACCAGTATCAAAGCATATAAATCTTTCTAAATGCTCTGAACTCATCAGAACACTTGATGCCTTCATGTTTGTCCTCCATTTTGCTTGACAACCAATGTTGGTTCATTTATGTCCCTGCAATTTAGTAGTTTGCCAAACGAAAATGATAGAATAAGCACTGGATTTAAAAAGAATCAGTGCTAGGGTTGATTTGTTCAACTAAACTCTTCAAGTGCCCCAGCATAACCACAATGCAATGGCTGAAACATGAGAAAGAATTCTAAAGAAATCAATTTTTAACCCATATTCTGTATGCATGTTTACTTTATATTGAATCCTAACATGAATATTTTAGGCAAATTTTCATGACATGTTCTTGAATTACCAAATTTCAACTCCTATTTTTGCTTTCTATTTGCTTATCAACTGCCCCATGTTGTTCTTTCATTCCATCATGTTTTCGGCAACATGATGGAATGAAAGTTATAGAAAAATGTGTTTATGTGAAAAAAATTACAACAATAATCCTCATTTGGTTGGAAATTGAAGCTTTTAACCTAAATACTGTTATAGACAATGGTTACATTAATAATTATATACAACAGTTATTTTTGCAAAGTTTATAAAAAGAACTGGATATCACTTGAATCAAATTACCTCAGGAACATAAACTAAGTTAAAAGTTTAAAATGTACATTGATATTTCTTTGCTGGTTGTTGTGTTTCAGTAAGACTCCTTGCTCTTTTAAAGATCATATGTCTGAGAATGAAAGTGATGATAACTACATCCAATCAAAGCCTTGTGAGTGGATTTGGTTGAGAAAACTGAAAGAAGCTCATCATATATATATATATATATATATATATATATATATATATATATATATAAATGGATATACTTTTCGTAATGAGATAAAAAAAACCAAGGCTGTGTGCATTATAGAACATTTATAAATAGAAGGTCTTACAGCTGTTTCTTGGATATTTATTATATCCCTTCAACAAAGACGGTGTGAGAGGATGGTTAAGCAATAGTTAGTTTACATAAGATAGGAAATAGAGAGTGAATGCAAGGATATTGTATTTGTTAATCCATTGTTCAGGCAGAATGGTATACATATAAGATTCCAATACTCTATGAGTAAAATCCAACAGTCTTTGGAATTGGTCATTCCAAATACAGAGTTTGTACACAGTGTTATTGAATCAGGGGTTCTGTTTATATACTGCCGTCAGTAATTACTCAGGGCTATATAAAAGCATGCCATTTATATCACATGTTGTTCATGTTGCTATTGTTGTTGTTGCAGGGAATTTATACCTGGATAATTATCAGACATTCAAAGAATTCCATTATCTTTCTACAAGTGATCCTCCAGCTGATTTTGACACATTGAAAAAACAATTTCAGGAGTGGAAAGTAAGTTTCTCAGTCCATCTATCTTTCTGTCTGCCTGCCTGTCTCTGTCTACCTCTGTTTGCCTGTCTCTCTTACGTATCCCCACCCCCACTTAAATGTGAATGTTCTGTTAGAACAAGCTATACTGCAGAAGATACCATGAGAGAAACTCTCATATTGGATCTTGGTGCAAAATGCACTCTTGTTTATATCACTAGTGGGGAGATAACTCCATATCATCTGGTGGTGTCAGCACTGAAGATGGTGGGGGATTTATCTCCTTGCTAGCGATATAAACACTGTTGCATTTTGCACCAAAAGATAATATGAGAGTTTCTTGCATGGTTGTTGGCACTCCGTCGGTTATGATGACGAGGGTTCCAGTTGATCCAATCAACAGAACAGCCTGCTCGTGAAATTAATGGGCAAGTGGCTGAGCACTCCACAGACACGAGTACCCTTAACATAGTTCTCGGGGTGATTCAGCATGACACAGAGTGTGACAAGGCTGACCCTTTGAATTACAGGTACAACAGAAACAGGAAGTAAGAATGAGAGAAAGTTGTGGTGAAAGAATACAGCAGGGTTCGCCACCATCCCCTGCCAGAGCCTCGTGGAACTTTAGGTGTTTTCGCTCAATAAACACAACGCCCAGTCTGGGAATCGAAACTGCGATCCTACGACCGCGAGTCCACTGCCCTAACCACTAGGCCATTGCGCCTCCACTCTTGCAAGGTATCAACTGCAAAATAGTTTGGTCTAAGGGAACATCCACATTTAAGCGTGGATAAATATAAATGACATAAAGCTCAGTGGGCTTGTGAAGGCCATCTGCTCTGCCTTCCTCCAGACTCAACTAATAAAAAAAAGACAATAAAAAATAAAACAAAACCTTTAAATGCCAAACCTGTGTCCATTGAGCACTCATGCCAAGTATCTTGTGGTCTTTGATGACACCATCTGCTTGTCATCAATTTGTCATCAACCATTGTTATCACATTTATCTTCCATCCTGCCAAAGACCTTGACTGTGAACTAATAAGGTCCCCCTCGGAACAGGGGACCTTATTAGTTGTTGTTGGCTGGAACCCAGAGCTTGTGACAGGAAGGATTGTTTTTCCTTGAAGTAACTGAATCACTACCCACTCACTTGGATCACAATGGATGGTGATGTGTTGAAATTATTGTATTTGTTGCTGTTGTTGATATTGTTGCTGCTGATGTTGTTGTTGGTGGTGGTGGTGGTGTTGTTGTTTTCGATCTTCTTCTTTCCCTTCCAGGACTGTCTCATCACATGTGATGTATCGTTTACCGATGTCACCAGAGTCTTGTCTGCTGTCCTCTTGATAGGAAACATCACTTTTCTCTCCACCAATTCTCAACAATTGGATCTCAAAAGTCAGAATGGTGAGGAGAACCTTCATCCTATTTCTAAACTATTTCTTCTTACCATTTCTCCCCCTCTCTTTCCTCTCCATTCTCTCTCTCTCTCTCTCTCTCTCTCTCTCTCTCTCTCTCTCTCTTTCACTTTCCCTCCTTCTCTCTCTCCATTCTCTCTTTTGCTTTCTCTCTCTCTCTCTTTCACTTTCCCTCCTTCTCTCTCTCCATTCTCTCTTTTGCTTTCTCTCCTTCTCCCTCTCTCCATTCTCTCTCTCTCTCTCTCTCTTTCACTTTCCCTCCTTCTCTCTCTCCATTCTCTCTTTTGCTTTCTCTCCTTCTCCCTCTCTCCATTCTCTCTCTCTCTCTCTCTCTCTCTCTCTTTCACTTTCCCTCCTTCTCTCTCTCCATTCTCTCTCTCTCTCTCTCTCTCTCTCTCTCACACACACACACACACACACTGCATGTTAGAATGTACAGTGTGGTCTTCATGCTAAGTACAAGCATCAGTAAATGGCTAAAATACTTACCACACAGCCACTCCTGCACCTATAGCAGCATTTTGTCCATCTTCGTGTTCTGAGTTCAAATTCCACTGAGGTCAACTTTACCTTTCATCCTGTTGGGGTTGATAATATAAGTACCAGTTGAGTACTGGGGTTAATGTAATCGACTTACACCTTTTGGCCTTGTGCCAAAATTCGAAATCAGTATGTCTGCCAGGAAGAAAGTGGTGAGAAGGCAGAACAATTACTATGCCAAGCAACATTTCTTCTGACTTTATGTTCTGAGTTCAAATTCTGCTGAGGCTGACTTGACCTTTCGTCTTTTTGGGGTCAATAAAAGAAGTACCAGTTGATCACTGGGGTCAATGTAATCAACTTACCCGCTCCCCTTGTGCCAATATTTCTAACCAATATATCAGATAGAAAGATGGCCGTACAAGGTTGCACTGGGACATGCAACAAGTTTGACAATAACAGCAACAACAACTTACTAAATGTGTTTTATAGTGCTGGCATCATGAGAGCAGCAAGGTATTCTACCCTTCACGTATCATTTGGGTTACTGATGCAAGGCAGTTCTTTTAACTGGGTTCATGAAACAATGGCAGATAAGAAAATGGGTTAAGTGCTAAATTCTTCTTTTATTTTCATACTTATATTTTTTGTTTAAGGCTGCAAGCTGGCGGAATCATTAGCACGCCGGACGAAATGCTTAACAGTATTTCGCCCGTCGCTATGTTCTGGGTTCAAATTCCACTGAGGTTGACTTTACCTTTCATCCTTTCGGGGTCGATAAATTAAGTACCAGTGAAACACTGGGGATCGATGTCATCAATTAGTCCCCTCCCTTAAAATTACCCGTCTTGTCCTTTCAGTAGAATGGATTTATATCTTTGTTTTGTTTTGTTTTTTTAAGAATTGATGTCTGTTTTCCTCTGTTGCAGAACTAAAATCAGTGGCTACATTGCTGGGAATCTCAAGTATGGTCCTTTATCAAGGGCTCACCACCAAAACTATCAACACTCCTGAAGGATTAAACTTAACCCCTATAGTGAGTACAATAAAGGTAAGGACAAACAATTATTTTCTGAACAGATTTATTTATTTATTATTGTATTGTTTGGGATTTTTTTTTATTTGTGTGGGAGGTGTGGTTCACAGCATTGGGGTATTCATTCATAATCTTCGTTGTTCATTGTCTACTTTTCCATATTTGGATGGGTTAAACAGAATTTGTTGCAGCATATTTTGATTTTCTGTGTCTAGGCACGGGAGTGGCTGTGTGGTAAGTAGCTTGCTTACCAACTACATGGTTCTGGGTTCAATCCCACTGCGTGGCACCTTGGGCAAGTGTCTTCTACTATAGCCTCGGGCCGACCAAAGCCTTGTGAGTGGATTTGGTAGACGGAAACTGAAAGAAGCCCATCATATATATGTGTATATATTGTGTGTGTATCTATATATATATGTGTGTGTGTGTGTGTGTGTGTGTGTGTGTGTGTGTATATGTTTGTGTGTTTGTGTTTGTCCCCCCAACATCGCTTGACAACCGATGCTGGTGTGTTTACGTCCCCGTAACTTAGCGGTTCGGCAAAAGAGACCGATAGAATAAGTACTAGGCTTCCAAAGAATAAGTCCTGGGGTCGATTTGCTCGACTAAAGGCGGTGCTCCAGCATGGCCGCAGTCAAATGACTGAAACAACTAAAAGAGTAAAAGAGTATATATATGGAATAGTTGTGAGCTTTTATACATTTCATGAAACCATAAACTTTCACCTGAAAAACTCCTGTCCTAAGTTTAGGCCTGAGTAAGGAAGGGGTTTTATGTTTTATGTAAGAATAGAAGTTGCTCATGCCACAAATTTCTTCTCTCCACATCGTTGGTGTGGTCCTAGAAAAAGGTGGTTTATCTTGCTTGAAGATTTGGGCGGGGTGGTTTGTGATTAAAATATTTGTGGTAAATATGGCTGAAAGGTCCCTAATAATTTTCTTTTGAAGATCCATGAAAACAAAGATGCCCTTGCTCAGGCTCTGTATGTTCGGACTGTACACATGATTGTGAGGAAGGCAAACAGTTTGCTGAGGACACACGGTACAAAGAAAGGACGAAATCCATCAAATGCAAGCGGAAGTTGTAAATCTGGTAAAGGAATTCATTATGGTTTTATAGTTTTTGTTGTAATTTATGAGGACAAATATCCATCAAATGTAATTACATAATTCCTCATCTCTCAGATAAAGAACTGAACCATTATCTTTCTCTCTTTTTCCAGCTCCTCCCCTATTTCTTCTATCCTCGCTTCTATAATGAGAAGCCATATATCTCCTCTACAGCAAAAAACCTTTTCTGTTCTGGCTCCTTCTTTCATACTCTGACCTAATCTCTTAGCATGAAGCTACCACTTCCTCTGCTTATACTCATACTCAGTTGACTGGGATCTTAGTCTTGAAAGCCACATGGCTCCCCTATTTGTGCTGGTGCTATGAAAATAATTCCTAGTACATGCAGTAAAGGGGTTAGGATTAGGAAGGGCATCCAGTCATAGAAATTATGCTAAAGTAGACACTGGAGCAGACCCACAAGATCCAGTCAAACTATCCAACCTATGTCAGTATGGAAGATGAACATTAAGTAAAGTAAAGAAGAAAGATTTGATACGATTTTATCCTTGATCGGAGTTTTCCTTTAAGATTGTCTATATGACATTTTGTTCAAAGAGAAATATGCAACTAAAGGCTTCATAAGCTAATTAAACAATAATGGTTTGTCTTTAACTGAGTATCATTCCAGTACAAATGTATCTTTACAACTGAATTAGTTTCATCTCTATTTCATTAGATTTCTTTAAATACTGACCCCATTAAATATGTTATATTAACATTATTATTATTGTTTATTCTATTACCAAGATGACCGACTGAGTGCCCAGAAGTCATTTCACAGTACCACTTCAGATAGATCTGTCCCTACAGAAACTGACCGACAAATGCCTCCTCTGCTAAATATCATTGATATGTTTGGATTTGAAGACCTCACGGTAAGTCATTCAACTTGCATGTTTTTTCTTTCTTTTTTTTCCCTCCATTTCCCTTCATATTTTTTCTTTGATATGTTCAAGGGAGATTTAACTCCTATTTCTTGCACCTGGAATGACCACAGACATACTTTCTTTGTTGTTGTTTTGCTTCAAATCAACCTTGACCAAGCAGCCCTCTTATCAATGGTGTTTTAATCCTGACCATCCCCTCTTGTTCTCGGACACAATGTTATTTAGGACTACATTATCCAATGTGCATATATCAATAGTTTTAAAACAATGAGGTAGAGTATGAGAAAGATTAACCCTTTTATTACAGTATTTATTTTGAGTTGCTCTGTGTTTCTTTCAATTACTTTAAATCTAACAAAGAATTTAGTAAAATAACTTAGTTATCATTCAGCTAGTGTTAGGAACATAAATTGTGACTAACGTTTGGTGGAAGATTTTAATTCAAAACTTAAGAAAACAAGACATTTGTACTCAGCTATTTCACCACCACAACTATCACACTCCACCACAACCACCACCACTATTATCATCACCACCACGAATATTAACCTACTAAAATTAATACTGCTTCGATATTCACCAGGATAATAAATTAGAGCAGCTGGCCGTCAACTTTTGCTCTGAGTTACTGGAAAGTTATCACAATTCCCATGCTTTCAACACATCCAGGAGTAGCAGCAAAGATGAAACCAGGAATAAGTACGCCCAATCAAGCCCTGAGTTGATTAAAGAAAGATGTTCAGACAATCAGTTAGTTGTGGATCTCATTTCACACCCGGTACGTAGATCTTTTTTTATCTTTATCAAAAATTTTATTCCATATTGTGATTGTCACAGGCATGGCTGTGAGATTAAGAAGTTTGTTTTCCAGCCATAGGGTTTTGCATTCAGTCCCACTGCATGGCATCTTGATTAAGAGTCTTCTACTATAGCTCCACACTGATCAAAGCCTTGTGAATAGATCTATTAGATGGAAACTGAAAGAAGCCCATTGTATGTGTTTGTGTATAAGCATGTGTGTGGGTGTATGTGTTTGTGTCTCCTTGTCTTGACAGTATGTAATAGTTGTAAATGAGTGTCCCTGTCGCACATGAATTTCCAGTCTACCATGAGGAAATATTACCTTGCTTGGAAATAGGTGAAAGCTGGTGACAGGAAAGGCATCCAGTTGTAGAAAATTTGCCTCAGCAAATTCCATTCAACTCTTGCCAGCAGGGAAAAGTGGATGTTAAAATGATAATGATATTGATGAGGATTTGTGATCAATGCCTTTATCAGTGACAGATTAATCCTTGCTCACTGTATTTCTGACACAGACAGTGGCATATGTATATATATATATATATATATATATATATATATATATATATATATATATGTATATGTATATTATGTTTGACCGTTGACTGAACACTATTCAATTTTTTTTCTCCGTGTTTTTCTCCTTGTCTCCGTATTCTTTCTGTTGAAGAGCGTAGCTCGAAACGTCAAAGACTTTCCGTATTCCCGAGCGTCATACTAATATATACTTTTGTTATTTACACCACCTGTCCTCGTCTGTTGTTATTTTTTGTATATTCTCCCATATATGTATATGTATATATATATATATATCATCATCATCATCATCGTCGTTTAACGTCCGCTTTCCATGCTAGAATGGGTTGGACGATTTGACTGAGGACTGGTGAAACCGGATGGCAACACCAGGCTCCAGTCTGATTTGGCAGAGTTTCTACAGCTGGATGCCCTTCCTAACGCCAACCACTCAGAGAGTGTAGTGGGTGCTTTTACGTGTCACCCGCACGAAAACGGCCATGCTCGAAATGGTGTCTTTTATGTGCCACCTGCACAAGCCAGTCCAGGGGCACTGGCAACGATCTCGCTCGAAAATCCTACAGGAGCGAGTCAGGCGGTACTGGCAACGGCCACGCTCAAAATGGTGCATCTCATGTGCCACCCGCACAAGAACCAGTCCAGGGGCACTGGCAACGATCTTACTTGGCTTGCCGGGTCTTCTCACGCACAGCACATTTCCAAAGGTCTCGGTCAGTAGTCATCGCCTCGGTGAGGCCCAATGTACGAAGGTCTTGCCTCACCACCTCACCCCAGGTCTTCCTGGGCCTACCTCTTCCACGGGTTCCCTCAACTGTTAGGGTGTGGCACTTTTTCACGCAGCTATCCTCCTCCATTCTCACCACATGTCCATACCAGCGCAATCGTCTCTCTTGCACGCCACAACTGATGCTTCTAATGTTCAGCTTTTCTCTCAAGATACTTACACTCTGACGGGTATTCACATTGACATTACACATCCAACGGAGCATACTGGCTTCATTCCTTGCGAGCTTACGTATGTCCTCAGCAGTTACAGCCCATGTTTCACTGCCATGTAGCATGGTTGTTCGTACGCATGCGTCATACAGTCTGCCTTTTACTCTGAGTGAGAGTCCCTTTGTCGCCAGCAGGGGTAAGAGCTCTCTAAACTTTGCCCAGGCTATTCTTATTCTAGCAGCTACACTTTCAGCGCACCCACCCCCACTACTAACTTGGTCGCCCAGATAGCGGAAGCTATCGACTACCTCTAGTTTTTCACCCTGGAATGAGATAGAAGTTGTTTCCTGTTTGTTTGCAGTCTTTATTGCACCTGAACATCTGCCACAAACAAAAACTAACTTGCTAGTTAACCTGCCTTTGATGTTGCTGCACCTCTTATGTGTCCATAGCTTGCACCGGGTACATCTTATAGAGTTACTACCTACTCCTTTTCTACATACTGAGCAGGGCCATCTACCTGAAGGGGTTTGTGTTTTATCTACCTTCCTACTTATTAGGATTTTGGTTTTAGCTAGGTTGACTCTAAGGCCCTTCAATTCTAGACCTTGCTTCCACACCTGAAACTTCTCCTCTAGTTCTGATAGTGACTCCGCAATTAGGCCAAGGTCATCAGCATAGAGGAGCTCCCAGGGGCAACCTGTCTTGAACTCCTCTGTGATTGCCTGGAGGACTATGGTAAATAAGAGGGGGATGAGGACGGAACCTTGGTGGACCCCTACCTCTACCCGGAATTCATTGCTGTACTCATTTCCAACCCTCACCTTACTGGCAGCATCTCTGTACATGGCTCGCACAGCTCTCACTAACCATTCTTCTATCCCAAGTTTCCTCATTGACCACCATATAAGGGATCGGGGGACCCTGTCAAAGGCTTTCTCCATGTCAACGAAAGCCAGGTACAGAGGTTTATCCTTAGCTAGGTATTTCTCCTGCAACTGTCTCACTAGAAATAAGGCATCAGTAGTGCTTTTACCTGGCACGAATCCAAACTGCATCTCATCTAAATTGATTCGCTCCCTAATTAGTTGGGCTATGACCCTCTCTGTAACTTTCATAACCTGATCTAACAGCTTGATGCCTCTGTAATTATTTGTATCTAAAGCGTCACCTTTACCTTTGTAGCAGTTGACTATGATGCTGCTACACCAGTCATTGGGTATGACTCCTTCGTGTATCACCTGGTTCGTAATACGGGTGACTAGGCTATAGCCAACACTGCCAGATGTTTTGAGCATCTCTGCAGTGATTCCTGATGGGCCGGGGGCTTTCCCGGTCTTCATACTCTTAATTGCTTTATCTACCCTGGTACTATCAACTCGGATAGCTGGTCCCTCTATTGGGTCGACATACGGCAGGCTCTCTTTCTCCCATTCATTCTCTTTATTAAGCAATCTATCGTAGTGGCATCTCCAGACCTCTTTCTTTGCATCCTCATTTAATGCAAGCGTACCATCATCCATGCGAACACATTTCTCTCCTACAACATCACTATTCTCTCTCCTACACTGTCTTGCAACACGAAATACCTCGAGTCTTTAGTCCTCACGGCGCAGAACATTGGCAAATCTTTCCTTATCTGCTTCCCCTCTGGCTAAATAAACCTGTCGCCTAGCCTCCCTTCTGGCACATTGGTACAATTCCCTGCTACCACTGTTCTTCCAGTCCTTCCAAGCCTGTTTCTTTTGTCTAATAGCCCTGTCTACCTCCTTGTTCCACCACCACGTTACTCTGGGTCGGGAGGGGACCTTACACCACCCACAAATCTGGTCGGTGGCTTTCAACAGGTGTGTGTGTGTGTGTGTATATGCGTATATATGTATGTATGTATATATCTATATTTATGTATATCATCATCATCGTTTAACGTCCGCTTTCCATGCTAGCATGGGTTGGACGACTTGACTGAGGACTGGTGAAACCGGATGGCAACACCAGGCTCCAATCTAAATTTGGCAGAGTTTCTACAGCTGGATGCCCTTCCTAACGCCAACCACTCAGATATATATATATATATATATATATATATATAAATATATAAAGGATAAAGAGAGCAATGGTAAGGTTGGAAAAATATATTTTATGGATAGAGTCTTACAGCTGTAGTCTTACAACTAGTCGGAATACAGCACTTACTCGGTATTACCTGTATCCTTTTGGGTTTGGTTAAATCTAATACCCTCCTCAACCTTATATATATATATATATATATATATATATATATATATATATATATATATGTATGTATGTGGGAGAATATACGAAAAAACAACAACAGGCGTGGACAGGTGGTGTAAATAACAAAAGGATGTATTAGTATGACGCTCGGGAATACGGAAAGTCTTTGACGTTTCGAGCTACGCTCTTCAACAGAAAGAATATGGAGACAAGGAGAAAAACACGGAGAAAAAAAATTGATATGTATATATGTATGTATATATGCATGCATTTATATCTATGTATATATGTGTATACACACACGTATGTATGTATATTACAAACTTCGGCACCATTTCCATCTACCAAAATTTCCTTCACAAGTTATCAGTAAACCTGAGGTGATGATAGAAGACATTTAGCAAAAATGCTGCATTGTGATACTGAACCCAGAACCAACATAGTTGCAAAGCAAACCATCTAACCAGTGAGCTTTGCCTGCATCCACTTATAACCTCCACATTCAAATATTTAAGTATAAATGTAAATATTAGAATTACAGCTTGAAGTCATTTTGGAATCAACAATCAACCCCTGTAATCAAATGCTTTATTTGAATGAAAATATATTAAACATTTTAAAATACAGTTCAGTCATGTCACGAGATGATATGTTAATTATTTTTAGGCAGTATCCTGGTAGGAAATATTGGTGATGAAAATTTGACTTAAGTGAAAGTGTTTTATGTTAACATCCTGGTATGATTTTCAAGAGAAATGTGATGCAGTATTACAAGTGATACGTAATGAAAATTCTGACCAATCACAATTGCAGTTCGTCTAATAGACAGAGAAAAGTGAAAAAGAAAGTCAACAAGGAAATGTTAAGTATTTCAAAACATTTCTGGTAAAATGGTTATTGTAGTGGTTCCTTTTGTAAAATGATTATAGTAACAATAGTTCCTTCAACAACAATAATAAAGATTTCAATAATAATAATGATTTCGAGGAAGGGGATAAGTTAATTACATCGACCCCAGTACTCAACTGGTACTTGCTTTATTACTCCTGAAAGTCAACCTCAGAGGAGTTTGAACTCACATTGTGAAGGCATTTGAGATGCCAGTAAGCATTTCATTTGGCATGTTAATGGCTCTGCTAGCTTGCCACTTTTTCAACAACAATAACAATGATGATATTTTTTTCCTATTTTGGCACAAGGTCAGCAATTTTGAGAGGTGGGGAAGTTAATTATATTGACCCCCTCCCCCCCAATGCTCAACTTGTATTTATTTTATTGACTCTGAAAGGATGAGAGGCAAAGTCAACCTCAATGGAATTTGAACTCAGAGCATAATGATGGATGAAATATTGCTTAGCATTTTACCCGGTATGCTAAAGACTTTGCCAGCTCACTGCATTAACAGTAATAATAATAATAATAATAATAATAATAATAATAATAATATTAATATTAATTTCAAATTTTGGTACAAGGCCGGCAATTCTGTGAGTGGAGGTAAGTCAATTACATTGAACCCAGTGCTCAGCTGGTACTTATTTTATCGACCCCAGTGTTCAGCTGGTACTTATTTTATTAACGCCAGTGCTCAACTGGTACTTATTTTATTAACCCCAGTGTTCAACTGGTACTTATTTTATTAACCCCAGTGTTCAGCTGGTACTTATTTTATTAACCCCAGTATTCTGCCGGTACTTATTTTATTGACCCAGTATTCTGTCGGTACTTATTTTATTAACCCCAGTGTTCAACTGGTACTTATTTTATTAGCCCCAGTGTTCAGCTGGTACTTATTTTATTAACCCCAGTGTTCAACTGGTACTTATTTTATTAACCCCAGTGTTCAACTGGTACTTATTTTATTAACCCCAGTGTTCAACTGGTACTTATTTTATTAACCCCAGTGTTCAACTGGTACTTATTTTATTAACCCCAGTGTTCAACTGGTACTTATTTTATTAACCCCAGTGTTCAACTGGTACTTATTTTATTAACCCCAGTGTTCAACTGGTACTTATTTAATTGATCCGAAAATGAATGAAAGACAAAGTTAAACGCTGCAGAATTTGAACTCAGCACATAGAGACATATGAAATACTACTAAGTATTTTGCCTGGTATGCTAACAATTCTGCCTGCTTGCCACCTTAATAATAATAATAATAATAATAATAATAATAATAATAATAATAATAATAATAATAATAATATTGATAATTCTTTTCTACTAAAGGCACAAGGCCTGAAATTTGGTGGGCAAGGGACTGGTCAGTTACATTGACCCCAGTGTTTCACTGGCACTTAATTCATCGACCTCGAAAGGATGAAATGCAAAGTCGACCATGGTGGAATTTGAACTCAGAATGTAAGGATGGATGAAATGCCACTAAGTGTTTCACCTGGCATGCTAATGATTCTGCTGGTTTGCTACCTTAAGCAATAATAATAACAATAATAATAATAATAATAATGTTAATAATTCTTTAATTTTGGCACAAGGCCAGTAATTTTTAAGGAAGGGAATATGTCAGTTTACTTTATTTCATTATAAATGAAAGGCTGAAAGGCAAAACTGACCTCAGCAATCTTTGAACACAGAACGTGAAGAGCCAAAACAAATGCCACTAAACATTTTGACCGGCGTGCGAATTATTTTTTTGACACACTCTGTTATTAATAATTAGAACAATAAAAATTTATTGGCCATAGGAGCTCATTGCATTCAATACAAAATTTATTTAAAAATTGCTGTAAAGTAGTCTTTTGCCACTGTTGTGTGTGTTTTTTGATGACAGTTGTCACTCTGACAGATGTTGTTATATTCCAAAGTCATCGATAAGAATGGTTCTATCTGACACTGTATGCCCCATCAGTCATACAGTGTTATTATTCTCAAAAGGTTTGATCCTTATAATGCCCACTCAGCATCACAATATAATTACTGTATCAGCACAGACACGACTATCAACACAGTCTAAACATACTCTTGACCTCTTGACTTTCTTTCTGTCAACTGGCTACTGGTCTATTTATAATGGCTGGCTACTATCACTTTTTACCAGGAGGGGTGTACAGTTTCACTATACAACAAAAATATGGCAGGATGTGAATGCATACATGTGTGTATGTATATATGCATGCATAGATACAATTACAACCAAATCCTTTTATTTCATTGATTTACAATAGTTACCTCAACAATCAATCTCGTGATCATTACTACATTATTATGCCAGGCCTGGTGCTATAAAAAGAAAACTGCAACACATATCAATTTGACATTTAATTTCCTTCAAAGCAGTCTCCTTCTGAAACCACACACTTTATCCAGCATTGTCTCCATCGATGGAAATCCTTTTTTAGGATAACAAGCAGCTGCCTCATCCCATGGATTGGCAACTGGATGAGGCAGCCAATCTTGGATTTTCTTGATGTTTTGAAATTTTGTTCCTTTCTAGTGGGATTTGATTTTTGGAAAAGGAACAAGATCTGGAGAATATGGTGGTTGTCGGACCTGGAGAATGCTGTGCTTGGCCAAAACCTGCTGTACAAGCTGTGCTGAATGGGCTGGTGTGATGTTATGGTGGAGTTGCCACTCACTGGATGCATTCATTTCTGTCCTTTTCTGATGAACAGCAGCCTGCAAACACTACATGTCATAGTAGTACTCCTTGTTTACTGCCTGACCAGGTGGAGTATATTTATCATGAACAATGCCTTTGTAATTGAAGAAGACCATTATCAGTATCTTCTTACTGCTTCAACCCATTCCTGCTTTCTCCAGTCTCAGAGAGTTTGGGATCTTCCACTGTGAAGACTGAGTCTTAGGTTTGGGGTCATAGCCATAGGCCCATGATTCATCACCTGTTATGACCGTTTTCAAAAAAGTTTTCATCTTCTTCCACACAATCGAGGAGATCCTGTGTAGCTGAAACCCAGTCTTATTCTTGGTCAACCGAAAGCAGTTTTGTCACAAACTTGGCAGACGCACATTGCATACCCAAATCTACAGTGCAAATGAACTGAACTGAACCATAACTGATGTTCACATTCTCTGACAATTCATGCATGGTGACTTGATGGTCTTTTTGAACGGCTGCATGCATATCTACAGTGTTTCCATCAGTTCTGCTGGTTTTATATATATATAAAACCAGCAGGTTTTATATATAAGGTACTGCCCCAGCATGGCCACAGTCAAATGACTGAAACAAGTAAAAGACCGACGACAAAAGATATATATGTGTGTGTGTGTGTGTGTGTGTGTGTGTATACACACAAACACACACACACACACTGTGTAATATATTATATAAAGAATATATCCAATGTTTATTTTAATGTCAGGTTAATGGTATATTTAAACTCCTAAATGACTCTGTTAGAGAGAGTAGAAGCCATGTTGGTGTCATTATCAACAGAATTGAAGCTACTCACAGCAGAAACTCTTGGTAAGTCTCATGCATGCTATTGTTTCATTTTTTATTGTTGTTTGCACTTGTTTATATTGTTGAACTTATTTTTGTTGTATTTTTCAAAACATTTTCCCCACTCTATTATTATTGATTGTGCTCAGCTCCAGATCGGCTCTGATCCAGTAGACATACAGAGTAAGCTTTAAAGTAGTTTCCATTGTGTTTGAATAAATAAATATAGGACATGCATAGGCTTGAAAAAATTAAAGCTAGTATGCTTCTCTGGAAGTGCAATGTCAGTGTGCCTGTACGACAAAGTGTAAGCATCTTGAGGGAAAAGTTGGGCATAAAAGTCTTCATTATGTGGTGTGCAAGAGAGACGACTGTACTGGTATGGTCATGTGATGTGTATGGACAAGGAAAGCACAGCTGTGTAAAGAAGTGCCGATCTCTGATTGTGGAGAGGTGGACCCAGGAAGACATGAGACAAGGTAGTGAAGTATGATCTTTGAACTTTGGGTCTCACAGAGGTAATGACTAGTGACTTAGACCTTTGGTGATACGCTGTGCTTCAGAAGACCCGTCCAAGCCAAGTTAAATCATAGTTGTCACCTAACTGGTACCCATGCCAGTGGCATGTAAAAAGCACCTTTTGAGCATTAGGTCTCACAGAGACAAGGTAGTCGATGCCGGCAGCATCATAATGATGGGTGAAGTAAACCGGATCTGAAAATGAAAAACAAGTGTTTACTTACACACTGAATATTCTACCAGAAACCTTTAAGAAAAATAACAATTTTTCAAATTTTTTTTGTCATGCTAAATTTAGATACAACAAACTAAATGTAAATAGTCCTTGGCATTAAGTTATGTTATTGCGTAAAAAAGATTTTCTTCTTAAGTTATATGATATTCTTTATATTCTACTGTTGTTTTACTGCCATTTATTTATGAGTATTATAAATTTTAAGGGTCAAATATTTTTCTGGGAACAAATTACAATTTGTAACTATGAGAAATTATTGCTCTGCTTTACAAGTTTTCATTTTATGAGTTGTCTCTGTCAACCTTACAAAATGACAGAGGACCAAAATATGCAGTGTATTGATATACTTGAGAAAACTCACCTGTCACAACAGAATTGAGATCTTAAAACCAAGATGCCACATAAAAAGCACTGGTGCTGATGCCACTTAAAGCAGTGATGGTGCCACATAAAATGCACCCAGGACACTCTGTGGAGTGGTTGGTATTAGTCTTCGCTAAGGTGGAAGTAATAATAATAACAACAACAACAACATAACAATATCAAGTGCCAATAGTAGGCTTAGCACTATGATTCATCAATACACCTCAGTAATAATTTCAACATGTAACAAAGGGTGCACCAGATACATAAGGGGAATTGGAAGTGGGGAGAGGGAGAAGGGAAGGTGCTAATATTAAGGTATGAGCTACTGCTGTGATGATGGTTAGAGCCCATCCCTATTTAATAAGCACAGTAAGGATTGCATTTATTGTGTAACATCATTTGTTACCAAATACTGAAACATATGTAACATACAAAATAAAAACATACCATTTCAAGCCCATGTTCTTTTCTTCTACTTATATACACATATATATTTATTTACTTAATATACATATATATTTATTTATTTACTTAATATATATATTTCCTTCTTGTTTTCTTTATAGCCTAAATATAAACAGCTTATCATCTGCTACTCAGTTTACTATACACCACTATGTCGGCAAAGTTACATACGATGCTTCAACATTTATTGCCAGAAACAAGAACACCATTTCAGATGACGTGGTCTGGATATTCTCTCAGGAAAACTGTGTATTTGGTTTTGGAACACATTTGTTCTACCAAGAAATTGGAGATGGTTAGTATTACTTTATTGTTATCATCATCATCATCATCATCATCATCATTATTGTTGTTATTATCACTAGCAGAAAGATTGCTCACCGGGTGCTTTTCTGCTAGTCACTAAATGACATTTGACTCGCCCATTTGTGCCATCTATTGATATGTTGTGTCTAGTTTTCTTTTGTATCTTTTCTTCACCTCACTCACTAAATAACTACAGAAGTGTGCCCTCACCTCACCCCTCTGATTTATTTCCTCACAACTTTCAGAAAAAGGAGTATTTTTTTTTGTCTTGAAATTTTCTATGGATATCTTTTACATTAGAATTTAATGTACAAAAGAAAAAAGGCTCAGAAGAAGAAGCTTATATTTCATGCATCTGAGCATTGTTTTCCAATTCATTTTAGTGATGTAGATTATAATCATGTGGAAAAATAAATAATTCCACTGCCTCCATAACAGTGACTCTCACGTGTATCACATGACATCAGGTCAAGGAGACACAAATATACACACACACTTACATACGTAATGTATATATGTATTCATATATATATATATTTGTGTGTGTGTATGGATATATATATATATATATATATATATATATATATATACATCTTAGATTTGCAGAAAAACTTGTGGTGGGTAGTTTAGCTTAATCGGTCTAAGAGCACCGCAACGCGTAATTACGGAGGTGTGAGTTCGAGTCTCATAGCTGGCCGCCTACACTTTTTTCTGCAAAATAAGGGTAGTTTATCCTGTTCAGGCTATATTATTAGCATTATCCTGTGTTTAAAAATTTGAAATCTTTAACTTTCTAAGACATCTCAACGGTTCTAAAAGCAAACTTCGTTTGTTTGTTTATGTTTATCGTAATTTGAATTTAATATATATATATAGGCGCAAGAGTGGCTGTGTGGTAAGTAGCTTGCTTACCAACCACATGGTTCCGGGTTCAGTCCCACTGCGTGGCACTTTGGGAAAATGTCTTCTACTATAGCCTTGGGCCGACCAAAGCCTTGTGAGTGGATTTGGTAGATGGAAACTGAAAGAAGCCCGTCGTGTATATGTATATATATATATGTATATATGTATGTGTGTGTGTGTTTGTGTGTCTGTGTTTGTCCCCCCCAACATCGCTTGACAACCGATGGTGGTGTGTTTACGTCCCCGTAACTTAGCAGTTCGGCAAAAAGAGACCGATAGAATAAGTAGTAGGCTTACAAAGAATAAGTCCTGGGGTCGATTTTCCTTGGCTAAAAAGGCGGTGCTCCAGCATGGCCACAGTCAAATGATTGAAACAAGTAAAAGAGATTAAAAGAGAGTATATATATTTGTGTGTGTGTGTGTGTGTGTTTGTATGGATATATATATATATATATATATATATATATATATATATATATATATATAATAGTAAGAATATTTTAATAACACCTAGATGAAGGTGCTTCTTTTTCCACCCACCAAAATGAGTGGAGTTTTGGCCAGAAGGAATGGATGTCATCATCAGAGAGTATCCAATGGTCATGAGGCATTTCAACCCTGAACTGTGACATCCTCCCATCGGTGGCGTCCAGCTTAAAATCCTCTTTCTTGCTCCATAACCAACAAGAGGCCATTTCAGGTACCTCTCTCATCCTCTACACAGCCCCCCCCCCTTCACACCTGTCCTCTCATCCCAATGGCTTTCAGTGTCGTCCATACCTTTAATTATTATTATTTGAATTTTCTAACTTCTTTAATGGTAATCATAATCATCATCGTCATCATCTGACCGTCTGATGATGACAAGCAAGCTAATATTTCAAAGTCAGTATCAAGCTTTGCTTTGTAAAAGTTTAGTAACACTCACACATACTTAGATAAGTTTCAGCCAGAATTGGCACAGGCCATGGCTAACTAATGATGTTTAATATTACAGTCATTCTTTGGGCACCATAGACCATTTGAGTAGAAAGTTATTGTTTGCAGAGATATATCCAGGTGTTGGTGGTTTGTCTGGAATTTGTTGGAGAAACTGTTTGAATGTTACAAACAGTTTTCTTTTCTTATGTATCTTGGCATGATGTAAAAGAGAGCAGGGTCCATTGAAGTGAAATAATTCTGTTTTAGCGTGATACAAGCGTGATTTTTCTGAATGACAGTTGACATGGGGACCAAGACTGGGGGAAATTTTAAAGCTGATGAAAGAAACAAACGAAGGAAACAGGAAAAAAATTTTTAAATCATTGTTTTTGCAATGTAATTTTGAAGTATTTGTGAATAGAGGAAGTCTGTACTTTAACAACACCAATCTGGAATTTCACCACTTCTTCCCTGCCACACATACTTAAATTATAAAGTAGATCTCTTAAGCATATTAACAATTACTTATTCCTCAAAGAAGATATTTTTATTTTGCTTCTTTTTCATTTCATTTTTTGTTCTTCCTAATTTGATTTCTACAGGTATTATCAAATATCTCTCAACTAGAATTCAAATTTATTAACCTGATAAATATACAAACATACCAAGTTAGTGGTCGCAGTGTTGGCACTTCCAATTGCATGATTGTGGTTTCAATTCCTGGACTGTGGGACACATTGTGTTTTTTAACAAAACACTTCATTTCACATTGCTCCAGTCCACTCACCTGTAAATGAATAGCAGTGTGATGGACTGGTACCCTGTTCAGGGGCTTACCTAGCCAGTTGGGCTGCAGCATTCAAAAGCTAAATCAATGCAAGGAAGCCCATTGTGATAAGTGATGTATACCAACATGCGATAATCTTGATGATACAGTGATATATATATATATATATATATATATATATATATATATATATATATATATATAGAGAGAGAGAGAGAGAGAGAGAGAGAGAGAGAGAGAGAGAGAGAGAGAGATACTCTCTTTTAAACTGTATTAAGTACATTAGGGAACTCTGTTTCTCCTTGACCATTTCATTAAAATCATCAAATGCATGTGTGCATGTATATCATCATCATCATCATCACCATTATCCTCCTCCTCCTCCTCATTATTATTATCGTTTTAATGTTCATATTTCCATACTTGTGTGGGTCAGATGGAATTCAATGGGCAGCATTTCCACACCTGAATGCACATCCTGCTGCCAACCCTCGCCTACCCATACTTAGACACAAAATATCTCTTGAACTATGTTCTAACAGTCAAGAAGCTATTAACTGGTTCAATAGCATTCAAAATTAGGATAAATATGGCTGGCACTCTCATCTTAATTAAATAATGATTTTAAAACACCAATGATCCACCTCTCACTGCTAATTACTTCATTTCTTATCATCTCTATATATATCAAACCACACTGACCACCTGGTTAGGTAATTTAAAAGGTAAAAACCATGGTTTAATATATATAGAGATGATAAGAAATGGAGCAATTAACAGTGAGAGGTGGATCATTGGTGTTTTAAAGTCGTTATTTAATTAAGATGAGAGTTTGCAGCTGTTTCTGTATATCAAGCTGGGGGTAAATTTGCATTTACCTCGTTACAAATCGATGGACATCTTCAGAACGGTTATATGGCAAAAGATAAATAGAAGTGAAATAGCAAAGAAAATATATGGAAAGGAAAGGAGAAAGGAAAAATGTTTGTTAATTCAACAGACTTACATTTTAGTGACTTCCATAATTTATTGAAAGGATAGAAGATGCATATATTTATATACATACATATATATATGTATATATATATATATATATATATATATATATATATATATATATGTATATATATATATATATATGTGTATATATGTGTGTGTGTGTGTGTGTGTGTGTGTGTGTGTGTACATACATACGGATATATACATGCTTATATATATATATATATATATATATATATATACATACACACACACTCACACATATACATGTATATATATGCATATATATATTTACATATATATATATATATATATATATGTATACATACATATATACATACATACGTACATACATATATATATATATATATGGGAGAATATACAAAAAATAACAACAGACGAGGACAGGTGGTGTAAATAACAAAAGTATATATTAGTATGACGCTCGGGAATACGGAAAGTCTTTGACATATATATATATATAAGTCTTTGACATATATATATATATATGTATACATACATACATACATACATATATATATATATATATATATATATATATATATATATATATATATATATATATGATAATAATAATAATAAATGGAGCAAAACGCATGTTTGCTACCTCTGGTAACTATTAACGTATTTAAATTATCGAAAGTTTAAATAACTGAGATAATATTAATATATACATAAACTAATATATATATATATATATATATATATTTATATATATATATATATATTTATATATATATATATATATATATATATATATATATATATATATATATATATATAT
>NC_142952.1:9851946-9866946 GCF_046866305.1 Octopus bimaculoides
AATCCTACAGGAGCCAGTCAGGCGGTACTGGCAACGGCCACGCTCAAAATGGTGCATCTCATGTGCCACCCGCACAAGAACCAGTCCAGGGGCACTGGCAACGATCTTACTTGGCTTGCCGGGTCTTCTCACGCACAGCACATTTCCAAAGGTCTCGGTCAGTAGTCATCGCCTCGGTGAGGCCCAATGTACGAAGGTCTTGCCTCACCACCTCACCCCAGGTCTTCCTGGGCCTACCTCTTCCACGGGTTCCCTCAACTGTTAGGGTGTGGCACTTTTTCACGCAGCTATCCTCCTCCATTCTCACCACATGTCCATACCAGCGCAATCGTCTCTCTTGCATGCCACAACTGATGCTTCTAATGTTCAGCTTTTCTCTCAAGATACTTACACTCTGACGGGTATTCACATTGACATTACACATCCAACGGAGCATACTGGCTTCATTCCTTGCGAGCTTACGTATGTCCTCAGCAGTTACAGCCCATGTTTCACTGCCATGTAGCATGGTTGTTCGTACGCATGCGTCATACAGTCTGCCTTTTACTCTGAGTGAGAGTCCCTTTGTCGCCAGCAGGGGTAAGAGCTCTCTAAACTTTGCCCAGGCTATTCTTATTCTAGCAGCTACACTTTCAGCGCACCCACCCCCACTACTAACTTGGTCGCCCAGATAGCGGAAGCTATCGACTACCTCTAGTTTTTCACCCTGGAATGAGATAGAAGTTGTTTCCTGTTTGTTTGCAGTCTTTATTGCACCTGAACATCTGCCACAAACAAAAACTAACTTGCTAGTTAACCTGCCTTTGATGTTGCTGCACCTCTTATGTGTCCATAGCTTGCACCGGGTACATATATATATATATATTAACTATAAGATGTCTGTCGGAGATAAAAACTTTTATACGTAGGTGTATTCAGGTGTATTATATATTGATTATATGATTGCTTTCTTAGCATTTATCCCAATGCCTCTGAGCAGGTATCACCATGACAACTTTCTCTGTCATGGTCAATGCAATAATGACATGCTACACATGTTCATTCCAAGCACTGCTGCAAACAGCAGACGTGAGCTAGAACGGTCAAACTTAAAGAGCATGCACAGCAGTGTTCGAGGCGAATCTGTGCCAAGCAGCTTGACACTGCATGCTTTGGCTTTGTTGCTATGGCAACAGTCTAGATACTTAGTCTTTTCTACTCTAGGCACAAGGCCCAACATTTTTGGGGGGAGGCGGGGGCAGTCAGTTAGATTGACACCAGTATGCAACTGGTATTTAAACTCCAAAAGGATGAAAGGCAAAGTTGACCTCAGTGGAATTTGAACTCAGAATGTAAAGACACGGAATATCCATGCTAGGTGTATACTACAGGTTACTCTTCAGGGCAAGGATATCTTGATTAAATGAAAGCTTATCCTACTTCGATGTGAAAAAATCCACAACCCTTCCTTCTCAACAGACCATTATTGTCTTTGGAAGTTGCCTTTTCATATTTACTACATATTGCTTGAAGCTAACCTTCTTCCTTGATCCTTGGATGTTTTATATATATATATATAAAATACAATGTTTATATACCAAAAAGATTTTATAACATTTTTCTAACATTTTTCTGACATAATTTAAATATATACTTTAACCATGTAACACAAGCCTTCTGTAGTTTTTTCACTCTTATTATCTTTTATACATCTAATCACGTGCTTTCACATACCAACTTTCTTATATATATATATATATATATATATATATATATATATATATATATATATACACACACACACATACTCTTTTACTTGTTTCAGTTATTTGACTGCGGCCATGCTGGAGCTTCGCCTTTAGTTGAGCAAATCGACCCCAGGACTTATTCTTTGTAAGCCTAGTATTTTTTCTATCAGCCTCTTTTACCGAACCGCTAAGTTGCGGGGACGTAAACACACCAACGTCAGTTGTCAAGTGATGTTGGATGGGACAAACAGGCACATATACACACAAACATATACACACACATACATATACACACATACATATACAAATGTATATACATATGTATACATATATGACAGGCTTCTTTCAGTTTCCGTCTACCAAATCCACTCACAAGGCTTTGGTCGGCCCGAAGCTATAGTAGAAGACACTTGCCCAAGGGGCCCCCGCAGTGGGACTGAACCCGTGACCATGTGGTTGGTAAGTAGCACATGGTTCTGGGTTCAGTCCCACTGCGTGGCACCTTGAGCAAGTGTCTTCTACTATAGCCTTGGTCTGACCAAAACCTTGTGAAACAAGCCCATTGTGTGTGTGTGTGTGTGTGTGTGTGTGTGTGTAAATGTTTGTGTTTGTGTTTGTTCATCCAACATCACTTGAGAACCGATGCTGGTGTGTTTACGTCCCTGTAACTTAGTGGTTCGGCAAAAGAGACCAATAGAATAAGTACTTGGCTTACAAAAAATAAGTCCTGGTGCCGATTTGTTCAACTTAAGGCGGTGCTCTAGCATGGCCGCAGTTAAGATAGTGATTTACCTACTCTATTAACCAACGTGTGATACCTGTTTTTTTCCAACTCTTGAATTTTTAACATAGCTCTGTGTGTGTGTGTGTGCGTGTGCGTGTGTGTGTGTGTGCGTGTGTGTGTGTGTGTGTGTGTGTGTGTGTGTGTGTGTGTGTGTAGTGGGTGTTTGCATGTCTTTGTCTTGATTTTACATTATGGTTGTAAACAAGCATCACCATCATATAGGCAGTGTTGTTCATTTCAAGTCTTCCATGGAAACACATCTGGCCAAGGGGAAATATTACCTTGAGGTGAAGGTTGGCAACATCCAACTAAATAGAAAATATGTCTCAGCAAGTTCTGTCTGACCCATGCAAGCATGGAAAAGTGAACATTAAAGTGACAATGATGATGATTATGATGATGCACATGTAGATTTAAAAATACATCTTATAATTTCTTTACTACAGCGTCAGTTCCTGGACCCCAGGGGAAATTGTACAAAATCCTACCTCGTGTTGGTATTGGAAGGTAAGAGTTTTGTGTGGATGCATGTGTGTGTGTGTGTGTGTTTGTTCACATTTTCACTTCTCTAAAACTCACAAGCTACAAATGGTATTGTCATTTCTCTCATCAACAACTTGTCTGCTGGCTTTAAACCTTCAAATATGTCTGAAATAAGAGACACCTAACTTGAGAAACAAGCAAGAGTTAATGACTGGAAGGGCACTGGACTGTAAAACACTACTTTAACAATATATTTCTCTAACCCATGCTACCATGGAAAAGTGGACATAAATGACAAAGCTTTGATTAATCCAAAGCCATGATAGAAAGTGCTGGAGAGTCGTATTGAATCTGAAATCCCATGGTTGTAAAGTAAACTTTTTAACCATCCAGCCATGCTTGCAGTAAAATAATGAGGGAAATTCCCTGTGAGAGATCCAGGACCCTTGTGAGTGTTCAGGAAGTAGAGATTTAGCTCTTTGTCTGTTCAAGTCAATGATAAGTAATGGCCCTTTAAAGGTTCTTTGGCTCTAAGAGAAAGAGTAAAGAAACTCTTTGGTCATAAATGACCATGGAATTGTATCTAGAAAGTTCCCCTCCAAGGCACAAGTCCAGGCAAGGTTGTTTATGGAGGACCAGCAGTCGTCCATGCATACCAGCCTCCTCTCTCCACACTACTGATCTTATCCAAGGCAAAGGGGCTGATACAGCTTGGCACCAGTGATGTTGCAACTCATTTCTATGGCTGAGTGAACTGGAGCAACATAAAATAAAGTATCTTGCTCAAGAACAAAACACAGACCCCAGTCCAGGAATCGAACTCACTCCCTCATGGTCGTGAACCCGATGCTCTAGCCACTGAGCCATGCAGGAAACATTTACATTTACCATTTTGGAGGAAATATTGATTTCAAATTTTGGCACAAAGCCTGTAATTTCAGGGGAAGGAGCTAGTCAATTACACTGACCCCCAGTACTCAACTGGTACTTATTTTATTGATCCTGAAAGGATGAAAGGCAAAGTCTATCTCAGCAGAATTTGAACTCAGAGCATGAAGACAGATGAAATGCCACCAAGCATATTATCTATCATGCTAACAATTCTGCCAGCTTCCCACCTTATTTCAGAGGAAATATTAAACTCTGTATTGCAAACTAACTGACCACTCAGCAATGTTACAATGCACTCTGTTTGCAGTTGTGTATTTTTCCTCTTTATTTGTCATACTTGCCTCTAGAAGAGTTTGTAGGTGGTGAATTCGTAGAATGTTTAGGACAGGAGATTAAACACCTTACGACTTATGTGTTGTGGTTATGAGTGTCCAGGAAGTGGCTTATGACTTATGTGTTGTGGTTCAAATTCTGCTATGGTCAACTTTGCCCTTCATTGTTTTTTTATTTTTTTATTTTTATGGGTTGTGGTCTTTTATAATAAATTACAAGTTCAGGATTGTAAATTAGTAGAACTTTTAGACTGTTACATGGTAAGTCTTGTGTTATAATATCTGGTTCTGTGAAATCTAAGCTAAAAAATTCCACTTTTAGACTGCCATTAAACTGAAAGAACCATTTCCAAGTAGTTAAAGAAAACCAAACTATCAAATTTAAAAGTGCTTACATTTTTGGTGGGGACAATCAAAATGCAAAGGTCACAAGAAGGTCAATAGAGATGATGATGATGGTGGCAGCAGTGATGGTTGTTCTGGTGGTAGTGATGGTGGGGTTGACAGTGATGATGGTGTTGGTGGCAGTGGTGTTAGCTGTGGCGATGATAAAGTCAAAGAGTAGCTGCATAAGCCAAAGACAAAACAAGAGCTTGGTGATTTGTGAACTGGTAACAGGATACATCTAATTATTTAACTTCTTCAAAACTAATCTGCTCAAGGTTTCTGCTTATGTGAGACAAACTTCCTGCTTTAAAGTGATGAGAAATTAAAATTTTCCCTCAAAATTACACGTTAATTTGTTCAAAACATCAACTCAGTAGTCATTTTACTAAATTCTTCATTATTTTCAAAATACATTGAATTAACTCTTTAACATTTAAACCAGCCATATCCAGCCCAAATTATTCTGCATGTTTTATGTTCAAACTGGCCAGATATGACCTCTCCTATCTATCCTTTAATGTCATTCTAAAAATAGCAATCACATCGTCATCATCATTTAACGTCCATTTCTTCCATGCTGGTATGGGTTGGACAGTTTGACTGAGGTCTGGAGAGCCAGCAACTGCAATAGACTCCAACCACTCCGAGAGTGTAGTGGGTGCTTTTTACGTGCCACCGGCACAGGGGCCAGTCAGGCAGGCCTGATATCAATCAAGTTCTGATAGTGTGTTTTATGTACCATCGGCATGGGAGCCAGTCAGTGGGTACTGGCATCGGCCACATTTGGATGGTGCTTTTTACGTGCCACCAGCATAGGAGGAGCTAATCAGGAGGTACTACCATTGGCCACGTTCAGATGGTGTTTTTTATGTTCCGCTAACAGAGGAGCCTATCAGGCAGACCTAGCATCAACCACATTCAGGTGGTGCTTTTTACGTGCTACCGCCACGGGAGCCAATCAGAGGGCACTGGCCACAGCTACGGTATTGGTTTTACTTGACTCAACAGGTCTTCTCAAGCATATCATATCGCCCAATGCATCAGGGGTACTCTTAAGTGAGCCAGATCTCACTTTTGTTTTGAATTGATCATGCATTATCTTGCAGTGATGAGATTTTGAGGAGATAACTGTTAATTTCTAGAATGATATTGTAGGGTTGATATAAGAGTTCACATTTGGCCAGTTTCAACATGAAACAGGTAGAAAATTTAGGCCGGTTTAGATCCTAAAACATGAAGTGTTGTTTCATTCTTCTATTACAGGTTGTCCAGGCACACAAACACGTTAGCAGAAGATTTTTGTTTGAAACTCGATGAAATCATCAAGAAAGTCTCTATCACCAAACCCCATTTTATTTATTGCCTAAAGGTAAGTAGATAGCAAGCAATCTATACTCATTGAATTATATACCTTCTTGTATGGTTGCTCTTCTCCAACCACTGCAACACTCTGATAATCCTATCTGATGTGAAACACTCCCACCATTCCCTTACAATAAGAAACACTCTGTATCATTGGTTTCCCACATGTTCACTTGATTACAGTACTTGATGCAAGGTGACAAACTGGCAGAATTATTAAGATATTGAACGAAATTCTTAAGAGCATTTCATCTGTCATTATGTTCTGAGTTCAGGGCAGCAAGGTAGCAGAAACACTAGCAGGCCGGGCGAAATGCTTAGCGGTATTTCATCTGTCTTTACGTTCTGAGTTCAAATTCTGCCAAGGTTGACTTTGCCTTTCATCCTTTTGGGGTCGATAAATTAAGTACCAGTCGCGTTCTGGAGTTGATCTAATCAACTGGCCCCGCTTCCCTCAAAATTTTTGGGCCTTGTGCCAAGAGTAGAAAAGATTATGTTCTGAGTTCAAATTCTGCCAAGGTCAACTCTGTCTTTCATCTTTTTGGAGTCATGGGGTCGATGTAATTGATTATCCCCCTCCCGCAAATTTCAGGCCTTGTGTTTATAGTAGAAAAGATTATTATTATTATTATTATTATTATTATTATTATTGTAATTAAAGCAGCAAGCTGGCAGAATCGTTAGCATTGCTGGACAAAATGCTTATATTCTGAGTTCAAATTCTGCCAAGGTTGACATTGCCTTTCATCCTTTTGGGGTTGATGAATTAAGTACCAGTGAAACACTGGGGTCGATGTAATTGACTAGTCCCTCCCCCAAAATTTCAGGCCTTGTGCCTTTAGTAAAAAGGATTATTATTATTAAAAGGCAGTGAGCTGACAGAAACGTGAGCAAATTGGAGAAAATGCCTGGTGGTATTTCATCCATCTTTACATTCTGAGTTCAAATTCCACCACGATCAACTTTGCCTTTCTTCCCTTTGGGGTTAATAAAATGAGTACCAGTTGAACACGGGTCAATGTAACTGATTTAACTCTTCCCCGCAAAATTGCTGGCCTTCTGCCTAAATTTGAAACCCTTATTATTATTAAGGTGGTGAGCTTTACTTTGTCTTTACTTTTCAAGTTGAAATTCCATCAAGGTCAACTTTACCTTTCATCCCCTTCAGTGGTTGGGAAAAAAACCCTTCGTTTTTGATATTTATCACAATTATTTAATACAAAAGAATCTGCTGGCAAATCTTTTATTAATTACTGAGTACAAAAGAAAAAGTACATTATTGACTAAGAAAATAAAAGTTTTCACAATTCCATGTCCCACTAAAAAAAAATAATAATTGGGGATCCCACACCCCCACCACAATTTTCACAGGCCCCCACCAGTGGAGCCCTACATTAGGAATCACTGAACTAGCCCCTCCTCACTAAATTTCAAGTCTTGTGCCTATGATAGAAAGGATATTGGCATGTGGTTTCTGACCTGTCCATTAAATATATCTCCTTTAAAATATTTCCACATTTGCTCTGATCTGTGATGTTGGATCTATTTCTAGAGCAATGACAGTTCATCCTACCTGACATTTGAAACTGAAGTGATACGAAGACAACTCCAGAGTTTACAAATTGTAACAACTGCAAACATCATCAAAACAAGTACGTATCCACTCTCTGTTTACTGTTTTTATCTTTTTGCTGAATTTTATACACATACAGAGATCATCATCATCATGATCAATGTTTTTATATCCGCTTTTCCATGTAATCATACATTGGACAGAATTCATTGTGGCATTCAAGGCGGCGAGCTGGCAGAAGCGTTAGCACGCCGGACGAAATGCTTAGCGGTATTTTGTCTGCCGCTTCGTTCTGAGTTCAAATTTCGCCGAGGTTGACTTTGCCTTTCATCCTTTCGGGGTCGAGAAAATTAAGTACCAGTTACGCACTGAGGTCGATGTAATTGACTTAATCCCTTTGTCTGTCCTTGTTTGTCCCCTCTATGTTTAGCCCCTTGTGGGCAATAAAGAAATTAAAAAAAGAAATAAGAATTCATTGTGGCAGATTTTCTATGGCTGGGTGCCTTTCCTGTTGTGCACCCTTGTTGGTTTATAAGTAAGGTAACATTTCCTCATGACCAGACATGTTTTTAATGAAAAATTGGAAACTTACTACACAACTTGTATGACAGTAACACTTGTTTACAATTGTAATGTGACTTCAAAGACAAGGAGTCAAACACACACATATATATACCATGAAAGTATGTATGTGTGCATGTGTGTGTGTATATGCACATATATACAGGGTGTATATATCAAACATGGATGTGATATATCTTGACTTTTTAAAAGTCTTTGTATAAGGTTGATTATGGGATGATATGTCACAAACTATGGAAACTCAGCATAACTGGAAAGATCAGGGGTGGTTGCATGACTTCTTAAAACTCAGAAGCCAGATGGATTCTGAGAACCTTCAGAATAAGGACCAGGAAACTATGCTGGTTCTATGGAGGACATTTCTTATCAGCTGTCTGGACTACTGCTCTCAACTGTGGTCACCTTACAGTGCCAGATTGCATCAGTGGAACGACTGAGCTACTGGGAGAGACTGAAAGAGCTATTTAGGCATGCATGTGTTTGTGCCTTTTCATCTTGACATTGCGTGAACGTTGTAAGCAAGTGTCACTATCATAAGAGTGTTGTCATTTGTATCCAAACTTTTGTGAAAACCTGTCAAGCTTTGGAGAAATATTATCTTGCTTGGAAACAAATAAGTGTTAGCAACAGGATGAGCATCCAGCCGTAGAAAATCTGCTTCAATGAATTTTGTCCAATCCATGCTTACATGTAAAAGTGGTTGTAAAAATGACGATGACTAATAGATTAGATTAGGTATGGTGCCATAAATGGGGTCCTGCTCTGTCATTTCAACCTGACCCAACTCAAATTCTGGCTACCATTTATGGTTTCTGTGCACAAAAGAGCAATTCTTGGGGTTGCTGTGTAATTTATTTTAATGTGGTAACTGAAAGAATTCACTGTTCTCACATAAAAAAAAAAAAAACTCCATGGAAACATGTCTGACCAGAGTTTGTTTCAACAAACCAGTTAACCCTCTATTTTATGGTACAAAGAATATATTTTTCTTTTGAATAATATATGAATTTCATGCAGCTGTACGTGTTTATAGTACGTCTGGATGAAGTGACTTGATACACATGTAAAACAAAAAAAAAATGTAGTTCAATTTTATTTTTAATTCTTATAATTAGTTTCGTTTTTGTTTCCGTAATTTTCTTGACAACACTAACTGTTAACAATTTTTATGATATTCACAGCACCAATACATCGAATCAAATACAGTTTATTCAACAACCTCTACAAGCTTCTACTTCCTAAAATATCAACAGCTGCAGGTCAAAGCCAGGAAGAACTCTGCAAGGTGACTGTTCCCTTTTTAATTCTTATTGGTTGTCATTAAGCATTGATTTCTAATATTGGCATAAACTGATTTGGTGGTATGTTTCCTTATCTGGGTAAAGCCAATTTGATTGATGTTTGATTCATGTAAGCTGATGAATGAAGGAAAAGCAAAGAAGTGCATACTAGGATGGAAAGATTGAGCAAACTTTTTAGAGTAAGAGTCAAGATGGGTGAGTCTGGACAGTTTACACAGATGTAGTCATAGTGGAAAGAACAGAGAATAAATACAGCATGTTTGTGGAGACAGGTGGTGAGTAAATCTTTAGCAAATATCCTAATGACGGTGGTGTATAGGGCTGCATTAGCCAATGGACTTCTCATTTATGTAATTTGTATTTGATTTGAGGGAGAATTTGGCCACTAACTTTACATTTGGCATTGGTTGCAGAATATTCTTGAACATCTCAAAGAAATCAGTCGCAACTTCAGTTTGGAAACCCAAACATTTGACTGGATGTTTCGACAACATCACTTACTTTTCAGGTAGTGTATAAAATTTGTCTTTTTCTATATCTTCCTCCCTCTCTCTCTCTCTCATATATATATATATATATATATATATATACATAAATTTGTCTTTTTTTGCATCTCTCTCTCTCTCTCTCTCTCTCTCTCATATATATGTGTGTGTGTATATATATATATATATATATATATATATATATAAAGTGCCTGTAAAAGCACCCACTGCACTTTGTAAAGTCCTTGGGGTTAGAAAGGGCATCCAGTCATAGAAAGCATGCCAAATCAGACTGGAGTCTGGTGCAGCACCCTAGCTTGCCAGCTCTGGTTAAACCATCCAACTCATGCCAGCATGGACAACAGATGTTAAATGATGATAGATATATTTATAGTATCATCATCATTTAATACCCACTTTTCCATGCTTGCATGGATCAGATAGAATTTGTTGAGTCAGATTTTCTAATGCTGGATGCCCTTCCTGTCACCAACTCTCGCCTGTTTCCAAGCAAGGTAATATTGCTCCATGGACAGACTTGTTTTCACAGAAAATTGGAAATGAAAAACACTGATTGCATTACACTCATTTACAACCATCACATGACATCAAGATAAGAACATACACGTATACACACACAGAGAAACATGAATACACATATACATGTATTCATGCACCACATATATGTGTATGTATATTAAAAAAAGTGGGGTGGGGGAGGAGAAT
This sequence comes from Octopus bimaculoides, assembly GCF_046866305.1. Classification (NCBI taxonomy): domain Eukaryota; kingdom Metazoa; phylum Mollusca; class Cephalopoda; order Octopoda; family Octopodidae; genus Octopus; species Octopus bimaculoides. The sequence continues at coordinate 9,862,580 of NC_142952.1, forward strand.
TAAGTAGATCAAGAATAAGGAAAGGAAATTTTTTGGTGTGGGCATTTTGGTATGAAATGATGCTAAAATCCCTGTTAACGACAAACGAACCTGGCAGTAAGTCTACTTGCCAACATTGTCACAAACATATGCATGTATTTAGTTTTCACACATAGTATACATGCATACACATACACAAATGCAGGCACATATACACATATAGATATATATCCACACATACACATTCTTATACAAGCTTATACACATACACACATGCATGCATGCATACATACATATATGTCTATATGTATAAACACTTATACATACATATACACACACACACATATCCAAGGGTATAAACGTGAACTTATAATCTGGATTGAGTAACTGCAGATTTCTCAATAGTTCAGTGTGGGTATTCCCTTTTTCACTGATCTTCAACTTTATGTTAACATCTGCCGGGCAGCTAATTTCCACAACTGTGCACATATATGTATGTCTGCATGTTGGTGTGTTTATGTCTCCGAAACTTAGCAGTTTGGCAAACGAGAATGATAGCATAAGTACCAAGCTTTAAAAAAAAAAAAAGAAAACTAAGTATTGGGATCAACTCATTTAACTAAAATTCTTTAAGGCAGCACACCAGTAGTCCATGCTTTTAACCACTACACCATATGCCTGTGGGCAATTATGGAGTGAATTTTAGGGCTTATAAACCTAATATTTTCCTATCCTTCCTAATGAAGGCTGGAGGGTATATCAGCCAAGACGTTGTGTTAACAACAAACAAGATGAGGACAAATATCTGTCTAATGTAAATAATGTACATAATTCCTCATCTCTTAAATATAGGACTGTATTGTTTTTCTACGTTTCAAATTACAGTGAACAAGTACGACAAGAACTGGAAGCCTACAAGCTGCACATTCTGTATCAGTCAGCAGTGATTATTCAGACACAATGGCGGGGATACCAGTGCCGTAAACGCTGGCCATTCTTATTTCAACACTTGCAAGCACTCCAACTTCGGTAAGAATATTTAATCCTGTGTGGATGTTTGAGTTTGTATATATATTATATTCACATACGTTGCCAGTACCGCCTGACTGGCCTTCGTAGGATTTTTGAGCGAGATCATTGCCAGTGCCCCTAGACTGGCTCTTGTGCAGGTGGCACATAAAATACACCATCTTGAGCGTGGCCGTTGCCAATACCGCCTGACTGGCCTTCGTGCGGGTGACACGTAAAAGCACCCACTACACTCTCTGAGTGGTTGGCATTAGGAAGGGCATTCAGCCGTAGAAACTCTGCCAAATCAGATTGGATCTCTACCGAAATTTCATCATCCGTTCCTTATGTCATTACCAACTTTTCCTACAAGTTTCATCAAATATGGTTTACAACTTTTTGAGTTATTTTGCACACAGACGGACAGATGGACAAACCAATGCCGATGGAAACATAACGTCTTTCCTTGGTGGAGGTAATAATGATTTAAACCCCTGTAATGATGATAATAATAGTAGATATGTAGGAATCCAGAACAACAGAACTAATATATCTAATATAAATGATGACACCGCTGTAGAGGCTAACCCAGGTATTATTGACACAATACCTGGTGGTGCTGCAATAAATTTCAGTGATACTATAATTGATGGAAGTAGTACTACAATTAATAATAATAATAATGCTGATAATAATTACAGTAATACTAATAATAATAATATTCTTAATAATAATGATAATAATGGCAATAATAATAATAATAATAATAATAGAGAAATTAAGGCAAATAGACCAGATATAGTTGTCAAAGATCATGAAGAAAAAAAAATGCTTTCTAATTGATGTATCAATACCAGCAGATGACAACGTTTCTCTAAAAGAAATGGAAAAACTTTCAAAATACAAAGACCTGGAAATAGAGATAACTCGAATGTGGAATCTAAAAACAGAAACAATTCCTATCATAGTAGGTGCCTTAGGTATAATAAAAAAATATTCAGACAAATACATAACAAAAACACCAGGACTTACAAATATATATAACATACAGAAAATTGCACTACTGGGCACTGCACACATTCTACGCAAAGCACTTTCAATACAGTAAACATAAGAGCACCACAGCAAACCACAGCACATACCCAAGGCGCACAGAGCTGCGCTCGGTAGTGAAGTGAAAGCACGTTATAAAAATAAAACTACTGAACAATAATAATAATAATAATAGCAACAAATATTTTTAGACCCAGTCTGCCATTGTCCCTGGGCATGGGCATGCAAGCACACTATGCTCATAGAGTACAGATCAAAACTGAATAAACAAAAGTTTATCAGGAATGAAATTTAAATAAGCAGAAAATGGAGAAAACTTTTGATCAACAAACAAACAAATTAACCAACATCAGTTACTCTTTACTCTCTCTCTTTTTTACTTGTTTCAGTCATTTGACTGCGGCCAAGCTGGAGCACTGCCTTTTAGTCGAGCAAATTGACCCCAGGACTTATTCTTTGTAAGCCTAGTACTTATTCTATCGGACTCTTTTGCCGAACCACTAAGTTACGGGGATGTTAACACACCACCATCGGTTGTCAAGCGATGCTGGGGAGACAAACACAGACACACAAACATATACACACACACACACACACACACACACACACACACATATATATATATATATATATATATATATATATATATATATATATATATATACACATATATACGACGGGCTTCTTTCAGTTTCCATCTACCAAATCCACTCACAAGGCTTTGGTTGGCCTGAGGCTATAGTAGAAGACACTTGCCCAAGGTGCCATGCAGTGCGACTGAACCCGGAACCATGTGGTTGGTAAGCAAGCTACTTACCACACAGCCACTCCTGCGCTATTATTTTTTAATACAAAGCATAGCATAATATTACACAATTGTGTAATGTTATGTTATGCTTTGTATTAAAAAATAATTAACCGATGTTGGTCAACTTGTTTGTTGATCAAAAGTTTTCTCCATGTTCTGCTTATTTAAATTATATATGTATATATATAGACCAATAGAATAAGTACTAGGCTTACAAAACATAAACCCTGGGGTTGATTTTCTTTGGCTAAAATACTTTAAGATGGTGCTGCAGTCAAATGACTAAAATAAGTTAAATAATAAAAGAATGACTATATATATATATATATGAGGGACTTGTCTCAGTTTCAATCTGTGCAATTCACTTGCAATTCTTTGGTGAGTCCAGGGCTATTGTATTCTACAGAAGGACTGACACTGAACACCACACATTTGGAAAGCAAAGTTGCTAAGTTACACAGCCAACCTTGATCAAACTAATGATTAAAAAAAAAAAAAAAAATTCAAGTTTTGATTATTGAATTTCCATTTGAAAATTCAATAACTAAATCTGACCAGTTTTCAAAAATACCAATTATGTGCTGCATATATTGAGCTCAAATATGAAAACCATTATTCATTTCTGTTTTAGGCGCCTTAACTCTCTGCCAAATGAATACAACCCTGTATTTGTGACATCAAGTGTTCCTAAGTTGGACTGGAACACAGTGAAGCAGATCTGTGCCACATATGGCATCAATCCAGTAAGTTAACCCAAAGTTTCTCTAGTTTTCTTTTTTTTTTTTTGTTTCAGTCATTTGACTGCGGCCATGCTGGAACACTGCCTGTAGTCGAGCAAATCAACCCCCCAGGACTTATTCTTTGTAAGCCTAGTACTTATTCTATCGGTCTCTTTTGCCGGACCGCTAAGTTACGGGGACGTTAACACACCAGCATCGGTTGTCAAGTGATGTTGGGGGGGACAGTTACAAACATACACACACACATATATATACATATATACGACAGGCTTCTTTCAGTTTCCGTCTACCAAATCCACTCACAAGGCTTTGGTCGGCCCGAGGCTATAGTAGAAGACACTTGCCCAAGGTGCCACGTAGTGGGACTGAACCCGGAACCATGTGGTTGGTAAGCAAGCTACTTACCACACAGCTGCTCCTTTAAATATTCAAATAGATGTGGGCATGAAGTTAAGAAATTTTCTTCCTAATCACATGGTTTCAGGATCAGTTCCCTTGTACAGTACCTTGGGCAAAAGTCTTCTATTATATTCCCAGGCTGACCAATGCCTTCTCTGTGTATTTGGAAGACGGAAACTGAAGGAAGCCTCTGTGTGTGTGTGTATATCTATGTGTGCATGGGTGTGTGTTAATGTCTGCCTGCCTTGACAGCATTTTATGGTTGTAAATGAGTGATACCATCATGCAAGCAGTGCCCTTCATTTTGAATCATCCATGAAAACAAGTCCAGCAGTGGGGAAATATTATCTTACTTAGGAGGACATTAGACCATAAAAAGT